>NC_090793.1:9767500-10067500 GCF_040054535.1 Antennarius striatus
CCTTTAGTACATAATAGCATGCTAACATGTCTAACTGAAGTAGCAATGGTTAAATGCAGCAGCTAAAATTAAAGTATGTTAGTGGTTTTTCTCTGGGTTTTTTGTTTTTGTTTTTTTGGTGAGCATGGCGATCTACCTGTTTGACCCACAGAGATAATAAAATGTCACGTAAACCTGTTTCTAGCCACCCCAGGCAAACATCACTTTCTGTCCAGAATATAGGTAAGCATAACTAATAACCTCAGTATTTCTGAAAACCCAATTTATGAGATAAACTCTGGACAAAAGTGCTGGATCTTTAAACAAACCTATACCATGGTGACCTGACCAACTACCTGACCTGGCTGAAGAGCCTTTATGATAATATTCAGGGACCATACAGTGCTATGCTATACCCTCCATCCTGGAGACACAGTTACATCGGGAAACTTCTCTTGAATCAACTGTAAAAATCTGGAGGGAAGAAAGAAAAAGTGAAAGAAACAATGAAACATAAAACAATTCATGCGATCAAATGATGAACAGCATATAAAAATTGATAATTTGGTTTTTTAACCTGGTTCCATTGACTAATGGCAGGAAATCTGGTGAGTTTGGACCATGGAGGATGTCTGCATTAAGCCACACAGGCCGGTTTATTCCTTTACTGCTGTTCTTTTGAATGAGCAGGTCCAGTGATAAACCCACCGATTCCAGAGACTTAAAATCCAACTTGATGGCTGCAGGCAGACACAGATCATTTGAAACCTGTTTTACTCCTCAAGTCAGTTGAGCATGGAGCAACACATAATACACAGACCTTTTCTGGAGGCCAGAACGGCATCTAACCATTGGTCCAGGGTGTTATCACTATAGATGTCAGGAGGATGGGCCATGATAGGGATTGGCTTCACATTGGGTGTTCCGTACCCCTCCAGGGTAACATCAGACTCCAGGATCATAGCATCTCCTGTGATGGAGGCACAAGCTCGTAAAACGTCAAATTAATTAGAGTAACGTTGTTAAGCTGCAGGACATTATAAATAGATTCCCATTCAGTATTAGCATTTTAAAATCACCTGAGCCATCATTACATTTGTAGTTCCAGGGAAAAATGATACTGTCAAAGTAAAGCATAATCATTTGTATGAGAGTGTAACTGGATTAACCTGCGAGGGCTTTGTTCATTTCTTCCTTGCTATTGGCTCTATGAGCCCAGGTAGCCAACAGGCCATCACGATTACTGATATCACCCATCTGAACCAGGTAGTCCAGCATGTCTCCACCAGTAGGAAAAGAAGGAAGAGGACCAGAGGAACCTGAAAAGATAGAGTTTTTGGATTTAGTTATTTCTTGTTTTAATTTCTAAGTACATTTTCCTGTCATATTTTTTGCTTTCAACTTTTTCTATCTTTGAGAAAAATATTTTTTTACATTTGTCTTTCTGGGTTTCTTTCCATTGTGCATTTACTATTCTTGGTCCCCTCAAACCTCAAACTACAAGAGTTTATATATGATGAAATCAGGTCTCATCAGATACATAAATAGAATTCTCTTTCAAATCTTAAACATCCACACACTAAAAAAATATTGGGTTGTCTCACTCAATGGAAATTCATGAAGTTCTCCATGTCAGAGGGAGATATGAATCACAGTCTCACCTGAAGAAGCTGCAACCAGCACACATGCAAGATGCCTGCAAAGGTTTCACAGTAGTTGGCTAGCTTTATAGTGAGAAACAAATGCGCTCAGAGAATGAAAACCTCCACCATTTAGAGAGTGGAGGGTTGTGCTCTCTCGGGGTCTTTTAAAAATGTTCCAAATCCAGGTTATCATCATGGATTACCAAAATTTAATCACCTCTGTGTACTGTAGTGTATCCATTTTATACAAATCCTTTCATTAATTATTATGTAGTCCTGCTAACAAATAAAAAACATCAAACAAATCAGACTGATCATATAACCACCTTGGTGGTGGTAAAAGCAGGTATAATATGGATTGAGAAATGGTTGGCAAGACGTGGTCAGCATAGGCTGTCCCACATAAAACTAATCAACAATCTCAATAAACAAAGACTGGAAATGTAAAGAAAAAACATGACAGAAAAAAATAATTAAAACAGGAAATTACTATCCCCACTGCTGTGATAGTAATCATCTGTTTTACATATTTCAGCTAAATTCTGACACCTCTCTTCTTATTGCTTGGTTTGTGATTTTGTCTTTTTTTAAAATTTTGTGTAAACAATTATTTTGCAAAATGAAAACTCCTATTTCCCAAAGAACCAAAAGTGACCTGATTTCACTATCTTCAGTTACAGCATTTGATTGCAGCAGATTAGTGATTAATTAATTGTTCATGTTATCATGACTATATAGATATTTACAATAAAGGAAAAGGGCATTCAGCACCCCTCTACTTTACATTTTAAATGAATGTACATGCTATAACATGAGTGCTGCATTACCAAATTTGACCCTGATGCCTCTGATGTGACATCTATATGTAAATGAAAGATAAATGGAAAGATAACTTTTGTCAACACTGAACAACAACAATGATCTGTTACAACTTAATCTGAAACCATCATATTAATTTTTCTACACTGTAAATCATAAGTGATTTAAAAAAACCTGTGATCAATTAATACAGATTATTTTCATGTCTGTTGAGAAACATCTTTAAGAATGTACCTGATTTTTTAGTTAGCGCTATGGCTGTAACAACAATGACGATCACAAGGATGACAAGTCCAAAGGCCACAGATATCGTTATCAGGTGACATTTTGTTAGACAGCCAAGATAAAGTTTTTGTTTTTCCATTTGTCCTGAACGTAATCTATGAGTTTGAGACTCTGGCCACATCCTGCAGGAACACAGCAAAACATGGATGTGTCAGTCATTCATGCAGTCACCTACATGAATGACTGACACTTTAGTACTTTAGTACTCGTACAAGATGTGAGTTGCTGAAGGACACAAACCCATGCATTTTTCTGTCTGACACTGACCTGTTTTGGCTTTCTTCAGGAGCTCTGCTGCTAATGTTCTCTCTGTGACTGTTTTCATCCATCTTCTGATGCCTAGTGTTTCCACATTCATATGGATACAAATCTGCACCTATATACACACATGCAGACTAAGAGGCTAAGGATTTTCTGGAGTAAATGAGCCTTATCTAAAGAACAGAGTGTTTCATCTGATCCTTGGACCTCCTCCTCAGCCTATTGACTGCTTTTCTGGCAGTCCCTATCTCTCTCCCACTTCCCCCTTCCTTTGTTAGTCGAGTTTACCATTTAGAAGCAGTTCCATAACTCTGATTCCAATGAAATCATTAAGAAGTTTTTAATTCCGATACTGCTAACTGGATCTTTAAATACATTTTACTCATGCCCAAAATAAATTTCAGTTTCCATGGCGATGCCACACAGCAACAGTTTTTTCTACCCTACTGATTGGACACTCAATAGATGGGCAGTTTGGACAGCAGTATTATGTAGTGCTCAAAGGTATGGAGGCACCTTCTCCCCCAGTCCAGCATTCCACCATCCAGGATGGTTGACAACCTCACTGCTTGTACAGTCCGTCATCTCCCAGTTGTGCAACACCATGGCAGCAGCCTACAGCATTTTTGGTCTGATGTCTGATGTCTCTTGGGTATCAGAGTCCAGAGAGAATATCTCAGCCGCTTCTCATCATCACAATCAACCATCATCTCACGGCTGGATTGTAGAATCTTTTACAGTTCTGACTATGCTTTAGGGCGGATTTGCTATTTTTGAATTTCATACAAGTTCTCCCCTGTGTGTAACATCTGTAAACATTTCTGGAAAATCCCTTGGTACTGCAGCAGCACAAGATCATGCAACTTGGCTTCCCCTCAGAGTCAAATATATATATATATATATATATATATATATATATATATATATATATATATATATATATATATATATATATATATATATATATATATATATATATATTAATAACAATAATATGGTTTACTAGTCACTTTACATAAATAACAGTGACATTAATGAAAGTCAGACTAAACACAATAACGTTTCTAACAATGTATCACAATAGTGTAAAGAAGTACATTTCTGTTTTATAACATCAGACCAAACGCAGTGACTTTTTCCATCATGTTTATTACGGCTGGATGTCCGGCGGAGCGGAGTGGCGTCCCGTTGCTAGGACAACGGAGTAACGCGGACGCTACAATAATGTCTACTTCTGCGGCAAGAATAGGACAGCAGAGACGTCCCCTGGTGCTAAGGCCGTAAGTTAACACTTTCAAAACAAACAAACAAACAAACAAACAAACAAAGAAAAACAAGCTGGTGCTACGCAACCGTTTTGACCTCTTGGTGTACTATATTCCTGTTTCGTAGCTCTTCTCGAACTGCAAACGTATCCGACTCCGGCTTCCATGGAATCAGCCAAAGCAAGAAACACACAAACAGCGTCGTCGGTTTCTCGAGAAGAAAAAGTCTGAGTCTTGGCGGTGGCAGCAAAATTCTGGAGAAGAGCATCAGTCAGATTCCGGGACAAGCTATTCGGGTAACTTATATCAACAATCAGTAACATTATCAGTCGTAGTGAGGTGGCTCACTGTTCAGTGTTGGCAGGTGTTTGATGACGACGGCAATGACGTCACTCCAGAGTCGCTCTTCGAGCCAGATCCAGGAGCTTTGCAGGGTAAAGGCAGCAGGTTCTTCCTGGACGAAATCTCGGCTGCATCATTGTCAGAGCAGATGTCAGCCACAGGGAGCTTCTCCATGCATGTTTCCAGGTACCAGTGACTGTCAGGGAAGGAAAAACAACTCGAGCTAATCTGAAATGGCAATAGGCTGTGTTAAAACGCTGGATGTCATGGTGTGTTCTGGGGACCCCCAGAGCCTCAAAGAGGGATTCCAAGGAGGGTAGCTGTGCAGGGATGAACAGGAGGTTGATGTAAGACTGGGTTTTCTCCATTAGCTCCATTATGCTTTGTTTGGATCTATGCATCTTAAACCTTTCAATATTTTCCCACTTAAAACCACAGACCTTCATTAGTGGTGATTTTGGGGGAAAAAATCAAATAGGGGTCCATGTTGTGGAAGGGTTTTGAAACCACTATGCTGAAACATTAATGTACAATATTGATGAAAAGTGCCCTTGTTACCTTAAAATTCCTACTGCCTATTTTATCAAACATTTTTCATTCTAATGCAATGTGTCTTTTGACCCCAACTATTGCAGCTATAGCTATTACAGTCTGTGGTGTTGTGAAGTCAATCACAGTCTTTTTGACAGTTTTCTGATGACTAATGCTCCTAATTTAAGTGATGGGTGTTGAAAAAGTTAAAAAAAGAAAAGAAAAAAAGGAACAAAATGCTTAATGTAGAATCACTTTTACTTCGCATTTAATAATTTCTCAGAAATATAAAAAAGGCCCAGAAGCAATGTTTTGCAGAATGTGCTGTATCGTACATTATAGGAGACAATCTCTTTTTATTTGTCACTTTGCGTTACATTGGGCCAAATATTGTGAGCATGGATTTTGTTTTGCAGGTCGATTTTAGGAAGCAGCAGAAAATCCAGCCAGTCTACAATAGACTCACTGGATGAAGATGTTGAGGATATGTTGACCAGACTGGAAAAGCCCGTCAACTTCCCAGGTTCATGCCATTTTTTCAAAAATTATTTCTTCAACATTATGCTCTATAGTGTGTCTGTGCATATGGGGGTTCGGTTAAGTTTCTCAAGTGTTGTTTTCTGCCAGAAATACAGAGGAAAAGAGATCTTGGAACAAAACATGTGACAGATGACATGTTGAAAGACTTCACTCATGTCGTCATCTCTGAGACAGACATCGTTTCACTCCTTGACATACCCACGACAATGCTGTCAGTGGATGCTGATGATGCAAAAGTTGCTATGTGAGTGATGTCCTTCACTGAATTATTTCATCTTAGTCAATGTGTAGGTTTACAATGTCTTTCTCTATTCATTACTCACAGAGATGGTCTATATCTTGTTGTAAAATCAATATTCTACAATGTTTTTAATACACTGGAATCATCTTGCTTTCACAGGGAGAGACGCAGTCAGGTTTGCAAGAGCCAAATGGGCAGTAAGAGGCGTGTGGATCAATCAGTACAGACACTGAATGAAGCAACTAAAAATAAACAGGTTCAGAGCGACTATGTGGTCATGGTGGATGCAGGTTAGTTAGCTTTCTGTTTTTTTTAGGACAGCCAAAGTAGATGAACATAACCCTAACAAACAGATTTATTATCATGTTATGTTATTGACATAAAACAGTAGTTCTTATTCTAAACATCTAGGAGACACATAAACGAATACCATTATATAGCATAGAAGCGTACTATTCTGAGTTTATAGCAGATATGACATTTTAAAAAATTGGATTGTTGGATAAACAGAGGTTTTTGAGATTTTCATCTAAATGTGCCATGGAGCATGTTTTCATGGCTCAGTCCATACCATGGATTCAATGGGTGTGGTGCAGTACACCTGTAAAATCATTGAAGCACACTGCTAGCGTACAGGAAACAGATTGGCTTAAGCAAGTAAAAGTAAATGCTTTCAATATTTTACACACTTGGAACGTACTGCTAAATACAGTAGGTCAATTTGACAAGACAGGTCAATTTGAAAAAGCAATATTCATGCATTGCCTGCTCTTTTTTGCTTTTTTGTAATCACACACAGAACTGATATTAATCTCACCAGTTTAGAAGATTTTGTGTATTGAGCAGGAATAACCACTTTCAGAGTCTGAGGTGATGACTTCTCATCTTGTCACACCAACAGCCATTATCTAAAGATATTCCTTTATTATGAAAAAAAGGTAATGAGACAACTTTATATTCACATTTGTGAAAATCTTAGTAAGTGTTTGTTGAAACTGTGCATCAACAATTAATCAATTGCGGTTTTCTGTCCAAACAGTTTATAGTGTTTCAATGCAGACAATCTCTTTATTTTCTTTGACAACAGGAAACAATGTTACCACCTGGGACATGTATAACACATTGATCAGCCCTGATGATCACACTGAGTGTAACTCAGAACCAGAAGTCTATGACTACTCACAGGCTGCTGTGGACACCAGCAGAGGTGCGGAGAAAAGCATGTCAGAGGGCAGCACAGCCAGTACAGGTAACAAGTGGAGACAATGCTCTGCATTAGTGAATTTTATTGTATACTATTCCTCTATAAATAGCAAAGAATGCACATAAATGTGTTGTCGCTGAACAGTGTGTTAATACATGTATGTGACTTCTCAGATTGTGTGTTAAGCAAAAAAGGGCGATGGAACACAATGGAACTGGAGTTTACAGAGATTTGTTCTTGATTCAGGGTTGTTTTTCAATAACCTATCTGACTATATTATTTTGTGTTTCTGTTCAGCCAGTGCTGCCAGCTCATTGAGAGAATCTGAAGCAGTTGGAAACTATTTGAACACTGGACAGCTGATCATGATGTCAGAGAAATTCAAAAAGTCCTTGCTAGTGATGGAGAGGACCATATTAGCAAACATTTTCCAACCCAAATTGGCTGCTTATAGACATCTGCCCGTAATAAAAGGTAAACTCAACTCACCAACACATGGGCAATAGCATGTTAGTGACAAAGATGAATCAAGATGCTTCCTGGGAAGGTGGCATTTATCCCTGAAAACTGGTGTTGCACACAAAATTGTGTTTTGCATCTCAGCTGTAGCATTGGCGACAGATAAAGTGCAAATTTTGTCCCTCAAGGGTCAATAAAGGTCTATAATATCATATTAATTTATCTTGAAAGTGATTATAAATGCTTAATTTTGTCACAGACAAAGAGAGTGAGCTGAAGCATGATACAGTGGAACAAATACAGGGTGCAGAGAGCCCTCCATCTCCAGCTCTGGAGCATCTGTGGACTCTCCGCTGTGAACTCAGCAAAAGACACAGAGTCAACAGCATAGCCTGGAACAAGAAGAATACGGTAGCAACACACACGTTACAGTAATACAACCACTGCTACTATAATTAATCATATCTTCGGTGATGTTGGGTAATGTTTATTATGATCACATTTGAGCTACAGTACAATAGCCAAAAGTAAATGCAAGTTTCTGAAGGAATCAACAGCCTTTACATGGCATAAATATAATTATACATGTCTTACTATATCGAGCTCTGCATGATCCTTCCTGCTGTTTCAAACTCCATCTTGAGCATAATTCCTCATCAAATGGACAATCCCTTAGTTTTCAACAAGTTACTTGTGTTACACCGTGCAAACCAGTTAAGAACGGCAACCCAAAAGTCAAGGGAAGTTTTCTTTAAGGATTGTAGCAATTAATTTATCTATTTTTTACGGCTATTTGTCGTGCCATCAATCAACTTTCATTTATATAGAAGAAGAAGAAGACGAAGATACACTTTATTGATCCCCTAGGGGAAATTACATTTGTCACTCAGGTGTACATTTGTTACATTTTTTGTGTTAGTTTTTCACACTATGTATGTACAGGCCCCTGAAACAACCACAGCACACAAAGGGGCCTGTAATCATGCAGTTAGTATACAAACACAACATCAAGCTGTACATTGGGAGGCAGAGTGACGGGCAGCAGCTTCCTGGAGTGCGCCCCAATAGAGCAGCTTGTAAGGGGGACGGCGCCTTGCTCAAGGGCGCCTCGGCAGTGGCTGGGAGGTGAGCTGGCGCCTCCCACCGTCAGCTCACACTCCGGAGATGTTCTGGCGGGAGCGGGAATCGATCCACCGATGGCTGGGCGATCTGTCTTCAAGACCTCTGCTCTACCGCTGAGCCATAGCACTGAGCCATAGCACTGAGCCATAGCACAGCTATAGCACTTCATCACGTCAACAGATATTTCGAAGCGCTTTAACAGACTCAACATGACATGTTCTTGTGAAGATGCCTCCCCAGTGTACAAGTTTTGGCCAGTTCTCATCGGTCTGAGCAGCATATTTTACACCAAGTATATAATACTTGTTCACTTTAAGGAACAAGTATATAATACTTGTTCTTCACAGTGAACAAGTACAGTATATAATAAAGATCTGTTTTTCAGTGATACCTCCAACACATATGGGATGTCAAAGTCTTTACGTGTACTCATAGACCAGAACAGATGAGACTGGTCTGTCGGTCACAGCCAATCATACAGATGAGAGGTAGAGCTGTGGACAGCGCTTTCATGGTACGTCCAATGAGCAGCTTGTAAAAGGGACTGTGCCTTGCTCAAAGGCTCCATAGCAGTGCTCAGAAGGTGAGCTGGCACCTCTCCAATGACAGTTCACACTCCAGAATTTTTGGTTCACATGGGCCTTGAACCGAACACCATCCGAATCCCCAGCCCAGGACTCAGTAGACTGAGCTGTTACCACCTAATACAACACCAACCGTTATTTTCTATCGTGGTTAACCTAGTTTTGTATTTTACATAACATAACCTAACATAATAACATATTTCAAGGTACAGTGATCCCTCGTTACTCGCAGTTATTGCATTCCAGAAACCACACACAAAAACTAAATTTTGCAATATAGCGACAAACTATTTATTTTATAAATTACGGTAATTTAAACATTTATGAACCCTCCCCACACTGATATTAAACCACTGTCTATCTCTATTACCTTTTCCCACACTTTTATAGACTGTTTAAACCACTTTTGTGTCTCAAGGAAGTGCACTGTGTTCCGTGACTCATGGAATGCACCGCATTATCGGATGCATGTACAGTATCACATGACCACCTACTAAAAAATCAACGATAAGGTGAACCCGCGCGTATTGATGCGGGAATGCTCAAGGGATTAACCCGTCATAAGAGATATTTTGTTTTCTTTGGTAGGACCTCTTGGCTGTGGGTTATGGTGAGTTTGACTCCACTCACCAGAAACCAGGCCTAGTGTGCTGCTGGTCTCTTAAAAACCCTATGGTAGGACTTTCTTTAAACTATATTTATCGTCCATAGCTTCCAGATGTCATTCCTCATTATTCATTATCTCCTCAATGTTCTGATGACTGAGCATTTAGCTCAGATGGGAGTGTTGGCTGTTCTCTGTGCTCACTCTGCAGTGGCCTGATCGAACCATCTACTGTCAAAGTGCTGTCACTTCCCTGGATTTCTCATCCAACCATCCCAACCATCTGGCTGTGGGAATGCAAGATGGTACTATTGCAATCTACAATGTGCAGAGTGAAGACATGTCATGCATCGTCAGCAGCCGGTGAGGACTGTGTGTGTATGTGTTTGTGTACAGTGTTGTACTTACTGATAAGAAAAATATCAACCAGCAGTACTGTTGTTGCTCTTTAATTCTTTGTCTGTCTTTGCACAGTAAATGTCTCAACAGACACTTGGATCCAGTGTGGCAGCTAAAGTGGAAGCAGCAAGAGTTGAATTTAACAGGAAAGCAGACAATGGAATCTCTATTTTCTGTGGCTGCAGATGGCAGGGTCAGCAAATGGTTTGTCTCCAGCAACGGCCTTGACTGCCTAGGTATGGTATCAGCAACAGGTGATGTTGTCGACTGTTAGTTCAGCTTCACATATCTCCAAGAGTCCTTTGAGAAAATCTATGAGCTTATAAATCGCAATACCTTGATACTGGACTGCTAGATACCTAACCATGTTGTTGTTGTTACATTACTCTTCCACACATGTGTCTCTTGGTATAGATGTGATGAAGATCAAGAAGACTTTGAACACAAAGAATGCTGGAGGAAACAAGAAAGAGATGAAGACAGACTGCATTCAGTCTGTATTGACTCCTGGTCTGTGTTTTGACTTTCATCCAACAGTAAGTTGTTACTATGCTTAAAAGGAACTCTTCAATAGACTATTAAGCTTTAGTTGTTGTCTATTCCACTCCATGCCAGTGGAAGGTTGGGCTAAGTTTCTTAGGATTTCTGTAACACAACAGTGACATAAGCTTCCAGAACATTATTTACAACCTGAAATCTTCCCGGTAGCCTCAAAGCCAAAAGCATTTGTGAGGATTGGAACATTAGCTTGAATGGGAGTGCTTGTGCATCAAGACAAAAGCATTTCTCCATACCTGTTCACCTGCTACCGGAGGATTGCATCATACAAAGCCAGAGAGCTCTGCTGAAGTTGCAATAACAAAGTCTCTGCTTGATCCCTGTTCTTTTAGAAAACAACAGTTTGTTTTCCACAAATGAACATTTATGATTTTCAACCACTACCATTTTTTCAGGGCTCTAACAAAGAATTCTGAAAATAAATAAATGAGTCAACCGACTTCAAGATGAGGGAACTGTACATACTGAAATGGACTCATTCAAGGTTACATTTTCATGGGTTACATGAAGGTGTATCACACCCTCCTGTGTGTTACTGTATTTCCAGGATTCCAATATCTACTTGGTTGGCACGTGGGAGGGTCTCATTCACAGATGCTCCTGTTCCAACAATCAGCAATTTCTGGAGAGTTACAGGAAACATTTTGTAAGTCCATCACACTTAAATCACCCCCTCACCTGACACTACCACAAAAGATCATGATGTCTTTATTTCATCAAGTTTGAGCTTGATTCATCTATTAATGCTCTCTCCTACAAGTATTGATCATTTGGCTTTTCCTATGACATTGTAGTGACATTTTAAACACAAAGAGCTTTCAGTTTTTTATCAATATTTGTTTACATTCAGTCTGTAGTCTTTAAGTAGAAGTGTAAGTCCTATTTAATAATGAGGATCAACTTAGACAATGACCCAACGATCACAATACACAGCAAGGATATTCAGTAAAATTCAGCCCTTCTCCTTAGATACTGCACCTACATACAGACTTGTGCTTCTAACCAGACTGAAAAAATCAGTTTAGTTCCAAAATAGCAAGCTCTTCACCTATACCTTTGTGTTGTAAATTAATTATTTCAATTCAAATCTGTGGTCTCTTGTTACAAAATTCTCTCTTTAATGTGTCAATAATAAAAATGAGCTTGAGGAAATTGTAGCAAGATAACCAAGTGCATGATTTCCTGTCCAGTTATGTCAGAAGAACGGGTTCTTCATCAGTTCTACTGAACTGACTGTAGCCGTGCTTGTTCAAAATTCCTTTAATAGGCCAACTTTTGTGATATCAAAAGCCTCCACCAATAGATAATGCATCGCCAAAAAATATTGGTGATGCATCATTGAAACAATATTGTTGAAATTTAAGTAATTATTTTTTGGAAAACTAATAGTACAGAGGGCTGTCTACTTAGAAGTCATCTATTTAAGTAAGTAAAAATGACTTTCTAACAACTTATCCAAATCCAGAGTCCAGTCAACTGCGTTGCATGGTGTCCATTCATTACTGATGTGTTCCTGAGCTGCTCCTCTGACTCAACCATCCAACTGTGGAAGTGCGACCACCCGAAGCCCATTCTAGGGCTCACCTCAACCAAGACATCAGTCTATGACATCAAGTGGTCTCCAAAGTGGGCTACAGTATTCGGAGCTATAAATGAGGAACGTCTTGAGATCTGGGACCTGAATTACAGCCTGTGAGTCAGGCTGAGGGGTAGAGGATCAGCTCCTTATTGTACTTTGCCCTCTGATGTGACAGCCAAACTAAGGCTGCATGTTCAATACACACATTTGTCTTTTTCAGCTTGGATCCGATCATTGTGCAGCCTGCTGCCACTGACGTGAAGCTGACGTCGTTGCTGTTTGCCACACAGACAGACTGTGTCTTGGTAGGAGACAGCAATGGACAAGTCACGTTCTACCATCTCAAGGAACTGGGTGTGGCACAGTGCGGTCAGGTACAGGCAATTTTTACCTCCTGCAGCAATGACAGTCATTTCAAAGTAAAGTGAAATATGTACTTTCACAGTTTTTTCAGTTTAGGCCCAGTTGTGTGACACCCACACAACTGGGTGTCATTTCAGTTTAATATACAGTATATGGATGAAACATGTAATAACAACAAACCTCACCTACTCCTGTGTTGTAGGTGAGGCACACCTGGGTAGATTGAGAAGGCAGTCCAACACATCAAAATAAAGCCAAAAGGCAAAGTAAAGGCAAAGATTTCTACAAGAACTAAACAGTGATGGATACCTCATTAGAAAACCCACACCTGTACTTCAGATCTATGGAAGAATAGTTAAAGAAAAAACACAGATTTCATTTTCAACCTGTTTTTTTTCTGTTCTCTGTGCCAACTTCAAAAATTTTCTGTCAAACAAGTTTAAACATGATGGTTTAGAGTCATTCGTCTTCAGTGAGAAAACACAGATACTTGATGATCAGTTCACATGAAAAATAAAATAAAATGTCTGAATCTTTGTTTCAGGTGAACATTCTGGAGGGCATCGTTCATGCTGCAGCCTCCAGCGAGCTGTAATAAACACACAACCCATCTGGTCTACTCTCTGCAAAGATGTATCAGAATGAAGACAATACAAATACTATGCATGTTAATATTCGTAGATAAGAAAAGAGTATTTTGGCAGCAGGTTTTGCTTTGTGTTGACTAATACTGTTGATTCATCATAGTGGTGAGTTTGTCAAGTGAGAAAAACTAAAGGCCAGCTCAGATTTTTTATTCTCTATTTAATCACATTCAAACAGGAAATAGTGTGGACAAAAAACAAATATAACATGTTCTGAAAACTGCTTTAAAATAATTGTAAGGTTGAATAAATGTTGTTTATTTTTACAAAAATGTTGACTTTTTGCCATGTGTGGATCCATACATACAGTATATACACAGACAAACACGAATGCACACACCTACGAGCAATGTGGGACTGACCAGTTACCTGTGCTGGTAACTTGTCGTTGGTGGAGAGGCTTGTGTGCTTCAATGACCTTTGAAAGCTATATCGGCAGGGGAATCACCCCCTAGGCATGTTTAACCATGGTTTCGGGATATAGGCCAGATGAAAGTCAGCACCTGGTCTTCCAGGTTGGGGTTGGGTGTGAGGTTAACAACCTCACCCCATAAAAAAACAGCATGTTACTGAAACGACGAGAAGAAGCTATTCCGATATACTGCGGCGGAGAAGAGAGGGCACATCCTTGGATGCATCAATGATGGGGCTGGGTGAAATCCGGAAGGAAGCCCGACCCTTGATGACCTTGATGTTTGATGCCAAAGCCCACACCAGAGTAGGCACATGGAACATGTGCGCACAGTTTCGATGTGGGCGCATGGACCAGGTGCTGAAGACTATGAGGGACTATTGCCTGGATGTCTTAGCCGTTAGTGAAATGAGATGGACTGGGTAGGGGTGTCTCGTGATTGATGGAGCAACCGTTCTTTTCTCTGGGAAGCAAGACCACCATATCCATGGAGTCAGGATCATACTTTCCAGCTGTGTAGCGCAAGCACTAATGGGATGGAAACCGGTGAACAAACGCACCATGACAGCAAGGCTCTACACGAGACATGCCAACTGGCCGAGCATCACGTTGCTGTCTATCCCTGGCAAGGTATTCTGCCGTGTGCTGCTCCAACGCCTAAAAGACGGGGTAGAGTGGTGGAATGTTTAAAATAAAATAATAAAATACACACACCACAAATACAAATGTGTTTGAGAAGTTGACACGAGTCATAGGGACTATTCGACCTTGATGTTATTCGACCTTGAGTGTTTGTAGACTTATCACCATACTTGCATAACATGTTTTGCAAAGATGATGTATTGATGTCGGTTCGACATGGGGTTGGTTTGACGTGTGGTCAGTTGCCGTTGAATCTAGTGGCCGCTCACCACGTACACACACACACAAACACACACACACACACACACACACACACACACACACACACACACACATGGCAGAGCTATGAGAATTCAACAGAGACTTCAGTTGAGTGCCAGTTCGACTCCCGGGATGTGGTTACCAGAGATCTCATTATAAAAGTATCTGTTGACATTGTTTTGTCTGCATCATCATCTATATCTGTCCATTTCTCGATTCATCTCTCTCCCCCTCCCCCACCTGATCTCTCACTCTCTACTTATGTTTATCCAACAATAAATTTGAATGGGTGTATTCATGTCTGTCTGGATGTGTGTGTGGCTGATGGGGGGTGGGGGTGGCTAGAGACATGTTGACTTTTGACTTCAGTTGTGTTGCCAGGCCTGTTGTTTGAAACCAACATATAAAGTTGAGTGTTCTTACATTCAGTTCTTAGTGACTGTTTAAGTTCATGTTTGTTGCATAATTCCTGAGTTGTGATGAAAAAAAAGTAGCTACAACAAAATGGAAAAACTAGTAAAAATGGAAAAATACACAAAACCAAAGAAGAAGTGCAAGGCAAAAAGACAAAACAAGAAAAATAATTAGTACACATATCTCACTCAAATAATGTATAATGAAAATAAAATAATGAATGTATAAACTATTTAAGTAATTGATACAAACTTCATGGTGATTATTTCAATGTCTGGTATGCATCCTGTGAGCTGCTCGGAATGCAGTGTCATACAAGCCACCTGGCTGAAATAAGGTCACCCAAAGTTAGTGTTTGATAAGATCCAACCATACGTGTATGGGAAGATCAGTGTCAGTGTGAATTTGTGACTGTTAAGCCCATTGAGAGTCCAAGCATACCTTCTTGATCTCTTCTCCCTGTATCCTCACCCCACCACTTGGGTCCGTCTTATTCACACACATGTACTCTGTCTTACTGCGGCTAACCTTCATTCCTCTCCTTTCCAGGACAAACCTCCACCTCTCTAGCTTCTCCTCCACCTGTTCCCTGCTCTCACTACAGATCACAATGTCATCTGCAAAAAATCATAGTCCATGGAGATTCCTGTCAACCCAACGAAGCAAAACCAGAACCACAGGTTTACCTCAGGGTATGTTAAGCCTGCCTTTGTGAAATGGGCCCATTGTTCTCATGTAGCCACGCTTGTCTCATCTTGGGACTCCAGCTCAGAGATTTGGGCCTTCAGAACCTTCAACTGCTCCTGTTCTTTTCATCTCCCGAGTTTGACGACTGGAGTTTTCTCCAAAGGACACAAGGAAGACGAGAGAATGAAATGTGCAGTGTAAATGTAATATAAATGTAATACTTGTATTGGCTATGCAACGTCCGTAACCAACTAAAAATCAGATGTGGCTGCTAATCTTGAGGTCAGATTATGCTGTCTGATTTTTAAAACAGCACATTCTGTGCTATTGAGATCTTTATACCAAGATTATCAACTCAATGAAAACTATTCTTAACATCTAAATTAATTTTTGAAATGTTTTTGTTTGGTTGACCTTGTACTGCTCAGTATGAAATGTGTGACATAATTATCTTCTGTTCTTTCTCACCCAAACATGCATTCACATTTGAATTTTTGGTAACGCATTTTTCTCACACATGATATAAAAAGACAAAAATATGCTCAAAGGAGAATTTATTGGTTAAATAGTCATATATTAAAATCATAAAAACAGAACATACTTAATATATTTATAAACTATACCCTACCATCAAATTATTACATCGCCATAATAACTAAAAATGTGACATGTGTCAAAAGTCACTTAGGAAACTAGTTAGATGGTTCATCTTCTCTTTCATGTTTATCTTGATAGTTTCTGTCTCTTTAAGGAGTTGACGCATCTCCTCTTCCACGTCAAATACCTGAAGTCACACACAGAAACACAGAATCCTCAACTGCATATTCAAACCTTTTAAGGGAGATACAGAACTTTGATAAAATACAAATAATCATACTATCAAGTCAAGAAAAGAGTTGAAACCACCATGTCAGTTTTACTCGTCATAGTATTAAATTGCTTATGTACATCACTAGATTTGTCCCACTCCCTTGACATTATCATTTCCAAATGCCTTGGATTCTAGCAATTAGAAAGGACAGCAAGAAGATAAGAATGTAATGTGTAACAATTTCAGTGACAAATGTTTCTCATTGCACATTACATATACTTAAACACTCAAGTGTCAGAATTAGGGTGAGCAACAGAAGTCCATTATCATTTTTAAGGGCAATGAAATAAACAAAAGCATCTACTCAAAAAACAAACAAACTTGGGGACTATTAATCTTCTTCTCTTTTACCTTCCATGCACTCTTACCACTCTTGGAAAAAAAGCTTTGGCTTTTGGCAAATTTTTCATAGACACACAGAGAGCACCTTTTACTCGTCAAAATTTTACCTTCTGATTGGCTTGTTGAATCTGTTCCTGCTTTTCATTTGTCAGTCGAAGCATGTCAGCTTGATGTGCAGTCTGAACAGACTCTAGCTGTCTGTGAAATGCATCATTCACACAGTGGAGCTTATTTACTGCGGCTCTGCAAGACAACAGATGAACCACAATATTGCACATTATACAGGAAAGCATTCAGAGGATGCGGTCAAAAAGTTACTGCCTTAGATACAATTGACATGTGCATTTTCTGAAAAGGGTGTTTCTAAAATTAAGCACCATCATAGCTTTACTAAGATTTAATGATACACATCACTCATCTGCTTTTGTTCCTGGGTCTTGATAGTCTTTGATTTGAAGGAAAATAACATATATCACCTTTTATTGACCGAGGACATAGGTATTGAAGGAATATCACTTTCATTGTCCAGGTCTTTATAAGTCTTTGTAAGCATTTTACCCTTTAACCATTAGCTGAACTTTAAGTTTGTTGTTCAAGTTTATTGCATAGGTTTATTGCTCAGGATACTTGAAGTAAAAATTGTCTGGACCTTTTAACGTTTAGGTTTAGAAGAACTTTAGGTGAACCCCTTGCGCAACATTTACCCTACACACACACACATGCATTGATGATTGTTGTATTGAAAAACGGCCCAGAGCTCTGACAATTGAAGTCCAAACATCATCTCACGAGTCATCTGCCTGCCCTGATTATTAAACGAACACACTGCATTTCGAAAAAAATCCGCTTCAGTATCACAATTTAACAAACAGAATGTGGGACTTGTGACATATGGATTTCAAGGGTAAAAACTCCATGTACGAAATATTCCATCATCACTTTATTTATTTGGGTTTGTATAAGCAGGATATTTGAATATTTTAGCCCCCCAAAAATAGAAGAGTAAGGACAGATTTTGCCTAATTTGATATTCATCATACTTGTGTGCTTCCGTTGCTTTATCTCTTTCTTGAAGCAGCAAACGTTCCTTAACATCAAAGTTCTCTTTCATTCGTTTCACCTGGCTCTCCAGCCGGGAGAGTAGGTCTGTCTTCTCCTGCCACTTCTTACTTGAAGCACTGATAAAAGCAATAGATATAGAGAAACAGAAAAACATTAACATATAATGGAAAAATTACTACCCCAAGTCAGATTTGTCAAATACCCAGTTAAATATTTTTGGTTAAACCATAAACAGTAAATCTACACAAAATTACACTTTCCCTTCTTTACACTTATTACTACTATTCAGTAATACAATGTGCCCTCGTTCCTCACGGTTAATGCATTCAAGGAACCACACGCGATTAACGAATTCCTTGATAGAGCGACAAACTATTTATCTTATTATTTACAGTAATTTAAACGTTTATGAACCCTCCTCATGCTGATATTAAACCACCTTCTATCTGTGTTATATTTTCCCACACTCTTATCGACCACTGAAAGCACTTTTGTGTCTCACATAAATCCGAGACTCACGGAACGGAGCGCACTTCCGGATACCGTCAGCCAATAGAATGAGCGTACGGTATCACGTGACTGCCTACCAAAAATCCGAGATGAGGTGAAGTCACGAGCGTTGATGCGCGAGGGCGCACCGTCACATGAAATTGCTGTTGTAAATTGCAATCATAATAATGCAGAAAATATTTACTGTGTGTTCATGTATTTGTGAAGGGCACTTACCTGTAAACTTGTTTCACCTCCTCAAGCTCTGCATCCTTGTCCTCCAGCTGCTGTTTCAGCTCCTCCTTGCGTAGACTTAGATGCTCCAGCTGCTCTCTCAGCTCCACCTGCTGAGCTGTTTTCTCCTCCTGCTGCTGTTGGAGCCTCTTCTGGGCCTGAGCACCCTCCTCACGCAGCCTGTGGATCTGAGCGTCACGTTCCTGCAAGGCCTTCAACAACAGGAGAGTGGAGAAAAGAGAGATAAAGAGAAGACCTACACATGTCAATATACATGCACAACTTCCAAAAATGCTTATGGTGAAATTGACTACTTTGGGTCTAGTATGGCTTTTAGAACAACACGCTGATCATGATAATGAAAGTATTCTACAACCTCTTTGAGTTTGCGGATTGTCTCTGTTTGGTCATCAATGATTTTGGCTTTGATTTTTAAGGCATCGCTGTCCCTCTCGTTTTGTTTCTTTTGAGTTTCCAGCTCAGTGCCCAACACCTCAATTCTGGCTTCCAATCGCCCACGATCCTGAGCCAGGGACACTCCTTAAATGGAGAAACATATCAAATTATACATTTTTTGTTACGCAGGTTAGCAGTCATTAATAACCTTAACTATTTTAATGTCTACTGTTAAATAGTATTATCAATTTATCATTTTTTAATGCTTTTTACAAAGCATTTAAAAAGTTGGAAGTCGTCTGTGTGTCTGATATGGGTTTCCCCATATAACCAGAAGATGGCAGACTTTACCTGATATAGAATATAGACAACAGAATTTACATCAAAGTATGAACCTAAGAGTTAACATCTCATTCATACTAAATGTACAGTACAAGAAAATCTCTAAAACAGTATGACTGAGTCACTTTGCTTGTCCTCACACTGGAGTGAGATGATCTACAGAAAAGACTTGTGTGAGATAAGGTGCATTATATGCTGAGAGGTTAATGTTTGTTTTGCACCAAAGGGATGACTCAACAGCTTCCTGAAATCCCACCTTGCTGAGCAAGCTCTTGGCCCCAGATCCTTCTTTCTGCCTTAAGACCATCTACCAAAGACTCCTGAGCTGTGAGCTGAGAAAACAGTTGTGCCTTTTCTTTTTTGAGCAACTCAAGCTGCAGACCAACATGCCGATCCTTCTGGACCTGTGCTTCCAAAGAGAGCAGACGGCCCTGGCAAAGACACAGGGAGAGACGATGTTGATGAACAGCCATCTGTCGTGCTAACATGTGAAAAAGCAGCAAGAAGCTCGCAGTATTCGTAACATCTCAAAAATGTGATTTTTCATTGACAATGACATAGGAGGGGCATGATCACAACCACAGCCATCCCTCCTAATGAGACCAGGCTTGCCCCAGAAAGCTTTCCAATTATCAACGAAGCCTACTGAGTTATTGGGGCACCACCTAGTCAGCCAGCGATTAAAAGATGACATGCGGCTTAACATCTCATTGCTAGTTAAATTTGGGAGAGGACCAGAGAAAACTACTTCATCAGCCAGAGTCTTTGCAAATGTGCACACTGACTCTATGTTAGCTTCTACGATCTCTGACTTTCTTAGGCGAGCATAATTTATTCCACAATGAATTACAATTTGTTTAAACCTCCGTTTAGTTTTACTTATTAATCTTAATTCTCACTCGATGTCGCCTGCTCTGGCCCCAGGCATGCAGCTAACTGTGGTCGCTGGCTGTCTTAAATTAACGTGTCTCACAATAGAAAAGCCAATGAGTGTGCTTCTCAGTCGATGTGCAACTGAGTGGGGCAAACTTGTTTGAGACACAGACGGAGGATGCTGGAATAGTATGAGGTTGGTGGAGTCCGGTAGACTTCTTCTGTCTACGTTTCCCTCTCACAGTTATCCAAAAATGCTGTTTCCCTGGCTGCTCGGGGGCCGCTGAGGGTGGGGGTCAGCAAGGGGGTCAGCTTGGACTAGCGCCAGCTAGGACTACTAGCTGCAAAGCTACACTAGGGCTGGTGCTAGCCGGGCCTACTAGCTGAGGCGCTAAGCTAGGGGGCTTTACAATTAAATCACTTCAAATAATTTTTGAAACAAATTTCAAAGTTTATTTTCTGAGACTCATCCGAGACATTGTGATCTGTAGTGAGAGCAGGGAACAGGTGGAGGAGAAGCTAGAGGTGGAGGTTTGTCCTGGAAAGGAGAGGAATGAAGGTTAGCCGCAGTAAGACAGAGTACATGTGTGTGAATGAGAGGGACCCAAGTGGAAGAGTGAGTTACTGGGAGATGAGATCAAGAAGGTGGAGGATTTTAAGTACTTAGGGTCAACAGTCCAGAGCAATGGAGAGTGTGGAAAAGAGGTGAAGAAGCGTGTACAGGCAGGATGGAACGGGTGGAGAAAAGTGTCAGGTGTGTTGTGTGATAAAAGAGTTTCAGCTAAAATGAAAGGAAATGTGTACAAAACTGTGGTGAGACCAGCGATGTTGTTTGGAGACAGAGCTGGAGGTAGCAGCTCTGCCTCCTGTCTTTTCCTCAGTGACACTGATAGAATAGAACCAGAATCCATCCTGGTTTTCTCTGGGAGTGACCAGGAAGGATAGGATCAGGAATGAGTAAATCAGAGGGACAGCGCATGTTAGAGGTTTTGGAGATAAAGTCAGAGAGTCCAGACTGAGATGGTTTGGACATGTCCAGAGGAGAGATAGTGAATATATTGGTAGGAGGATGCTGAGTTTTGAACTGCCAGGCAGGAGGCCTAGAGGAAGACCAAAGAGGAGGTTTATGGATGTAGTGAAAGAGGACATGAAGGTAGTTGGTGTGAGAGAAGAGGATGCAGAAGACAGGGTTAGATGGAGGCAACTGATTCACTGTGGAGACTCCTGAAGGGAAAAGCCAAAAGGAGAAGAAGACAAAGACATACATACTGTACATACATACATACACACACATATTCACCCATGCACACCCACACACAAGATCCTTTGGCCATGTACCTTCAGATCTGTGACAGCATCTCTCTTGGCTTTGATGAGTTCAGAGATGCGAGTTTTCTGTTCTTTGACCATGGCTGTGAGTTCCCGCACCAGAGAGCCCGATTTCTTCTCCCTCTGCTGAGACTGGGCAAGGGTCGCCTTAAGCCCCAACAGTTCTGAAGTCATGTGATCACAAGCATCCTTAACCTAGAGAAATAGAAAGGACCGGGAATGTAAATAAGACACTCAGGAGCTGAACACACTGAAGTTTGAGATATGTTCATCAGCTAACATAGCATGAGGGTGTGACAAATATGTATATAAAAAAACTATAGAAAAAATGAATAGCAAATATAATTCCCTACTTTGAATAGAAAATTAAGGAAATGGTAGAACTCAAGATCATTTTTTAAATCGATCCTTTTGATCATCAATCATTTATTCATGTCACCTTGGACACTAGCCTGGCTGCTTTCCAACAGGTTGTTAACTGCCACACAAGGAAGAACATGACGGTAGACCTACTGTACACCAATGTTAAAGTAGCATACAGTCACCGCCCTACCTCCACTGGGCAAGTCAGACCACAACCTGATGTGCGTCCAGCCCAAGTACACCCCCTGGTCCAAAGGCAGGCAGTCTCTACACGCACCATCAGGAGATGGACTCCTGAAGCAGAGGAGGCTCTCAGAGACTGCTAGAACACCACGGACTGGGACGTACTGCTGGGTGAACATGAGGACATCGATGGGATGACCGATTGTCTCATGGACTATCTCAACTTCTGTGCAGATGTTGTCGCCCCCAAGACAGTTCGGTGCTATCCAAATAACAATCCGTGGATAACACAGGACGTCAAGGATGTCCTCAACAGAAAGAAGTAGGCCTTCAGGACAAAGGGTAAAGAGGAGATGAAAGAAGCACAGACGGCGGCCACACGCTGCCTAAAGGAGGCCAAAGATTTACAGGAAGAATGTGGAACAGCAGCTGAGCACCAACAGCATGAGGGACGTCTGGGACGGTGTGAGAAACGTCACTGGACACAAAGCCAGGACCAGCACAGAGCCAACAACCTGAACGACTTCTTCAATAGGTTCAACCAGCCCCCCCCCCCCCGACCTTGGTATCACCCCTCCCTACCCCCTCCACAGCAGCAAAGTGGCCCCTCTCCACCCTCCCATCCCACCTCCCCCCACAGCTCCTGCCCGTCTGACACAGCCCCCCACCATCCCTTTTGTACAAAGGCTGAATAAAATCTCTAACATTACACGAAATGGATTCAAATCCAATCCTCTTTTATAACTTTCTTCCAGTGGTGATGAGATACTTGTCCACACAAGTGATTCAGTCCATCAACACTGACTTCAATTACAGATCAATCATTCCCTTTTTTACTGTTCATATAATACTTCATACAATTTAGAACAATGCAGTAATTCAAGGCCATCAGTTAGTAGTTGTTCATGTTAAGCAGACCTCAGAAAAACGGGCAGCCTCAATTGTTAGCGCCATGCGAAACTCGTCTTCAAGTGCAGCATACTGTTTCCCTCTCTCTTCTAGCTTTTCCTGCAGTGCCGCCTCCCTCATGGCGTGTTTCTGTTCCATTGAGGCTGTTTCTGTTCCATTTTCAAGTTGCTTTCTGCAAAATGAAGAAAAAGTATGATGAACTGACCAGCACACAAAGCTACAAGAGCTTTTAAAGGGTCCTGCTATGAAAAACATTCTTTCATGCCTTTATATGAAAAAATGTGTGTGTATACTGTGTGTAAATATATGTGTGTGTATAAAGTGTGCCCTCGTTCTTTGCAGTTAATGCGTTCCAGGAACCACACGTGATTAATGAATTCCGCGATGGAGCGACAAAGTATCTTATTATTTACGGTAATGTAAACGTTTATGACCCCCCCATACTGATATTAAACCACCTTCTATCTGTATTACCTTTTCCCACTCTTATCGACTGTTTAAAGCACTTTTGTGTCTCACGGAAGTCTGAGACTTCCGGAACGAAGCACACTTCCGGATGCCATCAGCCAATAGAACGGGCGTATAGTATCACCTGACTGCCTACCAAAAATCAGCAATGAAGTCAAGTCGCGAGCGCTGACGTGTGAATGCGAACACACATATATAAATATATATGTATACACACACATAAGACACGCACACAAAAACATACATATCTATACACAAAAAACACTACATACTACATACAAACCCTTTGCATCTTGCACTTTATTACAAACTATCATGAGAGGGAACACGTGTCTTGAACTTCAGATCGTGTGCTTCAGAGCTTTAAAAAAAAGTCTCCCTGTAGTATTTATGCTGATCATTCAACTAGAACTAGTCTTTTCAATGATAAAATCCACATTCTTTATGCAAACATGTTTTCAAACATTTATGTAAAATAATACGAGGCTTCAGCTGTGAAGGTTAATCATCCAGTGGACATCCTCTCAAATCACAGCATTGTTAGTGTGATATTTTCTGTTTTTGCTCAAATTATATAAATCACTTGAGATGCTCTGTAGGAACACAGGCTAAAAAAGCTGGAAATTGTCAGAAAATAGGCATTTATGAAGGAGCACATCACTCACAGGATGAAGTTCAGATGTACCTGTGCTCTTGGTCCTTGGTTGCCAGTAGTTCATGCAACTGCTGGACTTTGTCTTGGTGCCGACGCACCAAGGCTC
The DNA here is from genome assembly GCF_040054535.1 of Antennarius striatus. Taxonomy (NCBI): domain Eukaryota; kingdom Metazoa; phylum Chordata; class Actinopteri; order Lophiiformes; family Antennariidae; genus Antennarius; species Antennarius striatus. Next base: position 9,791,961 of record NC_090793.1, read on the forward strand.
TTTGGATGTCTAGCTCTCTCTTAAGAGATGTAGCTTTATTCTCAAGCTCTTGGTGACGCTTAATCTGAGGATGGGCGACAAACAATTTAAACAATTCTGAACAAATGACATCCGGTATTAGTTAACAGTAGCTAAGTACTAAAGAGCTTATTTCACAAGATGTTTGTCAGAACAGCTAAATGTTAACTTTAAACATCATTCATTCTAGCTGTATGTTAGGTGTGAGCACATATACGTGTCAAGGCAGTAGCTCCTGAGAAAAGTGATTTTTCTCATTAGTATGTGTTCTTATTTTCCATCTACTGAACCTCCTCATTCTTCTGATGAGCCCTGAGTGCTTCTCCCTGAGAGATGTTCTCCTCCAGTCTGTGCAGAGCAGCCATGTGCTGTTTTTCATTGCTTCGGGCATGCTCTAGCTGCTGGTTTAGGGATTGACACCTCAATTGCAGCTCATCAATACAAGTCTGTAGCTCAGCGCACCCTGATCGCTCCTTTAGCAGCAACTCTTTTAGTCTGGATTGGGAAAAGGGATAACGCTGTTATCAGTTAAATATACCACTGTTTACAAGTTTGTAAGGATCAAAAGAATCAACCATAGCAGCTGTCATTCGAAAGTGACAGCTATAGCTGATTCATGTAATGCTACTGAAATATGCTCATCACTTTTCCTGTAATTTCATTACGAATGTGTAGGTTCTAATTCAACCAGGTCATGGTTGTCCAAAGTTGTTTAAATCAGTTGTAACCAGCTACATGTGGACTGCAGAGGCCACATAATCTCATAAGGACAAGGGAAACTGATAGAAATATTTAATCATGGATAATTATAGCTACTGGAATTAGAAAATTAGGCATATGACTTGTGAAGGCTAGTAATATTTATTCTTCATAGCTTATTATAACAGAAAACTGCAGGCATACTTTAGGATTTATATTACTAGAGCAAAGAGCTTGCTTGATTTTATCCCCAGAGGCTACTCGGGAAATTATAATGAAGAATTTTAATGGTGGGCTGGATAATAATTGTTTGAAAATGAGACAGGTAGCAGGAGGCAAAAGATTAAGGTGGTAGAATTACAAAGTGAACAACAAAAATCTATTGAGTTCAATTATCTTTACATCATTATATATGCTTTACATCATTATATATGCTTTGGAGCTTTTACACCAATTCTTATGGAAGCTTGTGTGAATGTGTCCACCTATTTTTCCCTCCTACCTGTCAGTGGTGTGCAGGGCCATGCTCTGCTGGTCTTTTTCCTTACGGACTTTTGTCTGCAGGCTTTTCAGATCCTCTGTTAATTTCCTCACAGCCTGCTCTGCCTTCCAGCGCCTCTCCCTTTCCTGGTCGCGTTCTTCCACAATAGCCTGTGCCATACACATACAAAATTACATGCCAAATGATTTTTTCTTGTTCAGAAATAAAGCCAGTTTATTGTAAAAAACAAAACAAAACAGGCTTTATATAATATGCAATATTTACATAAATGAGGTGCAGAGTTAAATACTTCTGATAAAGTTATTACAGCTTTAACCCTGTCAAGAATTGAGTATGTTAATTTTATTGCATCATTTATTTTTGGTACAAATTTTTAAATTTACATACACCTGGTATCCTTATACCAGAAACAAAACACAAACTGGACGTGTCATAAAAGTGTAATAAAAAAGTATTTCTTTCTTTCAATGATTCGGATCTTTTCAACTACTGTAATCATGTGAAATAATTTAGAACAATATTAATTTTAATGCCTTATTCGTTTTTTTGGTACAAGGAGAATTTTAAAATTAACATTCACCAGGTCTGAGTTTGTACGCAAACTGTATGTCCAGGGCTCGAAATTAACTTTTTTTCTTGGTAGCACTGGTGCTCCCAAATTTAGAAGTTAGTAGCACCAGCAAAGACTTTAGGAGCACCTACCCAAAAGCAAAGCAGAGACGAAGCGAGAGACCGCTCCGTCCATCTCCCGTTCTGCGCGCCTCTCTCCCTCGCCCAGGAGAGCAGCCACAGCTGCGCTCTCATTGTTTTCTGGCAGGCACGCAGGAGCGAGGTCTCACAAAAAAAGGTGCACCAGATTTTTTTCCCTAGTCGCACCAGTGCTCTCAAACATATTTAATATTCGCACTGATAAAAATTTGGGCGTATATGCGACCAAAATGGTCACAATTTCGAGCCCTGTGTATGTCACATATTGCGAAACAAACAAAAATAACAACAAAAATGTAATTTCTTATCCCGAATGATCTCTGACGGTTAAGTACAAATCTTGAACTATTGTGTAGAGAATTAGACAACATAATAAAGATGTAACTTCATGGAAAATTTGGTGTAAACTCACAGAACATGACTATTCCACTCTAGTATAAGAACATAAACATTTCACATGTTATTTTATACAAATAGAAGCTGCCATTCAGTCAGCGGTGAATTATACCCTGTAAGTTTCCTCCTCTTCTGTGGATTTAGGTTTCATAACGCCTGAGGTCTTCACAGCTCTCGAAGGTGCCATTCTTGTTTTCTCTGTTGCATTTTTACTTCTGGCACCACAAGCCTTCCTTTTGGCTCCCACAGCTGACAGGGAACTCTTTTGAGTTTCCTGATCACTACAGAAAAAACAAATCGCAGGTATGCATCCATTTGGAGAATTCATTGCAAGTACCTCTTTAATGTCTGGCTCGATGAAGATCACAGTGAATGAACTGGATGTCTTTTAAATGGCAGGAAAAGTTTGAATAACCTTTGAGTTAAAATTAGTATTTAAATATCCCCTTGATTTTGATGAGGGCAGTGGGGAACTTAGTAAGTCAAATTAGTGAATACCACATGCCATCAGTGGCTGATGAAATAAAATGAATGGGTATAGACAATAGCACGGTCATCTATCACAGCAGTGAGATGACAGTCATGATTTCTAACAGACGAGGAAAGTTAAAAATGTGACTTGAAGGAAAGAAATTCCCACCCACTTCCACCTGAGAAATAAAAGTATATACTTCATGATCAAGGGACCTGAAGATGTCAAGCTGATGCAAAAGGAATAAAATTAAAATATCATTCCTCCATATTTTTGATTTTCAGACAGCAAATTTAGTAAATTACTACATTCTTGTGACAAACGGCTGATTGTATGAATGTGACTTTCATTGCACAAGAGGTGGTGGGAGTTACATAACAAAATCCGGAATGGTACCTAAATATAACCCTGATCGTAAAACAAATCATCTGTTTATTTTAGAATGTAAGCATGCTTTTATAGCAGAGATTTTTGGTAGTATACCTGTCTGACCTATGATCCTTGTTCTTCTTGTGTGACATCCGTGAAGGCACACTGTTTCGAAGTTTTGGGATCCTCGACTGCCTCCTGTTTTCCTTCCCGCTATCACACTCACTTTCTGATGTACGGTCTGTGTCCCTTTTAGCTTTCCGTAATGTCACGACAGAATGGATAGAGCTGCTGGATTTATAACCTGTAGGAGCCTGAGTAAATTTCACAGAAATATTAATAAAAATATGATCCAAAAGAACTATAAATGATGACATGTTTGGATAAATACAAACTCAGTGAGTCAAATATTGGTATATTTGACCACTTATTTTGGAAAATATGTAACACTTGTATGTAATTTTAATGTTAAGAATATGAAACATAGGTTAAAAAAGAGATGTTTTATAAAAATTTTGACAGTCTAGATACCACAAGTTATGTCTGAATTCAAAGGAAAGTAAGAAACACCACTATCTGTGATATTTCATTGATCAGAAATTACCACCTCATGACTCATATCCGAGGATAACAGAAAGTCCACATAGTCCTCCAGCCCAGGGATATCACAGGGATTCCCTTCTCCACCATGTGATGGATTTCCCAGCTTATCCAGCCCATCCAGAACAGAGACCTGAGGCAAAGACTGCATAACAATCTCCCTGTAACCTGCAGCAAGACAGAAGCGCCTATTAATAGACACCTAAATTTGTGATCTGGATAAACACAGGGGTTGTTTTGCACAGTATTACTCTATTTCTGAATGATTATTTATGTTATTCTCATATGCACTATTCATGGACCTTTCATTATGAGAACTTTACACCACAAATCAGAGTGCATGTGTACATGTTGGCAAAAAGGGTTGTAAGAAGGACTTGTCCTCAAGTTTGCATTCAATGATTTAAACACATCTTGGTCACAGCTGCTGATGTAAAATAAAGAAAAGAAAGCTCCTTATACTTTGTGAACAGTGGGAGGTCTAACATTTTAGACTTCAATTGATTTTCAAGATGTTTACATTCTACATTCAAACACCCCACATCCTCAGTGACTAGGAGATCCACTCTATGTGAATAAACGAAAGTAAATTTATCCAACCAAATTTATCCAAACCACATGAAGTAAATATGTCAACATAAACAGTGTTAGGACAAGCTTGGACCAAAAAAGTTTTCATATAGGGCGGTTGTATAACATATTATATATTAACTTATTGTCTATGTCATCTTACAAAATGTGTATTCAGACCCAGGTATTTTCAAAAATTAGAAATGCCAGAAATGTTCAGTACTGTACTGGAAAAACACTGCGCTTTTCTTCCAAAACATTTTTGTCTTTGAAAAATTAGACTGGATTCAGATTAACAATCTTGTGTGCAATTAAAATATGCCAAACCCTTGTGACTGAACGGGTTTTTTTTTCCTCCGGCAGCAGGCAGCAGCTCAGTCCATTAGGTCTTGGGCTAAGGACCGGAGGGGGGCCGGCTAAAGGCCTGTGTGGACCAAAAACATTTGGAGTATGAGCTGGCAGTGGAGAAGTGTCAGCTGACCCCGGGAGCAGTGCCGAGGTGCCCTTGATCAAGGCATCGTTTTCCCTCCAAACTGCTGACTGAGGCGCACCAGCTCAGAGTTGCCCGCTGCCCTACCGCCTAAAAGTATATATTGCATGCCTACAGGCCGTGTGTGTTTATTTCAGGGATCTGTACACACACATATATGCATTTCAAAAATATATAGGAAAACATGAGTGGAAAATTTGTTTTTGCCAAGAGGGATTAAAAAATACATTTCTTCTTCATTCTTTCATTTCATCTTACAGGCGGTGATACAGTTCAATTCTAAAAACCTACATTTAAAGGTCAAATTATTTGTTCAAGTGATGTTTTCATACCTGTCAGTCTACACACAGGGTTGTCGGTATCATCCTTGCTCAGAGTGACCTCTCTTAAATCTTGCAATCCCAGAAGGCACTTCAGGAGGTGATCAATACCATCAATGTGATTGCCTTGTAAAAAAATGTACTTCAACCTGTAGCCCATGCCATGAAGACATAATAAACCTATTGAACAACATTGACAAGTCAGTCACTTTTGTTTTCAGTTTTGTAGAAAAACTGTTAAATTGATATTAACTCACCAGTGACGTTGTTTATCTGATTGTAGGCCAAGTTTAACCTTGTTAGGTTGACAAGGCCAGTCAGACCTATGGTGACAATGGGGTGATTTTAAAAATGATAAAAGTTTCAGTGTGAACAGGTTGTAGAGTGTACAATTATTACATGAAGAGCCTTTATTGTCATAAAACTCACCTTCAACCTTGGTAATTAAATTACAGGATAAATTTAAAGTCCTAAGGTAAGTGAGGGAACTTAAACCCTCAATATTTGATATGTAGTTGGAAGAAAGGTCCAAGTGCTGAAGGTTCCAAGCTGAGGTCAGGCCCTCTATCCTTTGAATGTGATTGCAGTGCAGATTAAGTGATGTTATAGCAGGACTCAGGAGGACATCTAATAAACTGAGAGAAAGAAACAATGTGAAACAACAGACAGCAGATTTAAAGAGTGTCATTGTCAGACCCATTTACCCTGCAGGAAAATTGTTGTAGGATAAGAAGTAGTATTTTATTTTATATAAAGTAAAAATAAAGGGTAGACTGGCGGGCAGCTCTTTTGTTGGTGTGCCCCAAATAAGCAGCTTGTGAGGGGGACGGCGCCTTGCTCAAGGGCACCTTGGCAGTGCTCTGGAGGTAAGCTGACACCACCCACTGTCAGCTCACACTCTGGGTGTTTTTGGGAGGGAGCAGGAATCAAACTGCCGATCTTGGATAATTGGATGACCCACTCTACCGCCCGCTCTACCACTGAGCCACTGCCGCCCCTGAGGGGTCGGCAGTGGCAATCTTTATGAGAATTCATGAAGATTGTGAAAACATCAAAGAATGAGAAATCTCACATTTAAAAAAAAAAAATGAACACTGGATTTAAAATCCAATATGATTATCAAAATTATCAGGTCTTAAGTAACTGTTTCAAGTCTTAAACCATGCACTTAATGGCACAGAGTGATGTCTCACAAAGTTATAGGGTTGTGTGTCCTTCATATGAAGCAAGATCTACTTACTCATGACTGTTCACCACAAGTAAATTTAGCAACAAGTATTGAACTTTATATATGCATATAGTATTCATTCATTCATCTTCAACACCCACTTCTTTTGCTATTGTGGCGTTGCTGAAGCCTATACCACCTATTCCAGCGGACGTGGGGCGTGAGGCAGGGTACACTCCGCGTGCAACAGAGTGTTCCCCGAGGTATCACCGTGGAGCCACATGAAAACAGATAAAGAAGCATGCACACACTCACAGCTATGAGAAATTTGAGACTGGCCAATTCACCAGAGTGCGTGTTTTTGGAGGTGGGAGGAAGCCTGAGAACCTGAAGAGAACTCACGCAGATATTCATTCATTTTCTATACCTGCTTCTTCTACAGTCGCAGTGTGCTTGAGCCTATCACAGCCGACAGGAGGCATGACACAGGGTACACTCCGGCTGCAACGCCAGCGTACGATGGAGCCACACATACACACACATACAATTTCTATTTAAAAGCTGTAATCTGATCATTTATGACAATAATGTATTATTTATATTTAAAAAAAACATGTGGTGGCCTCATCAGGTTTTATGAAATACTGTATATGAACTACACACGCACTTACTTTACTTTTCTTTGCCACGCCATTACAAATCAGCGTACAACTAATGCAACTGTGACAATGCGTAACACCGACAAGAGCCACTCTGTTCTTATGACTACTTTTGACATTTAGAGTACATTTCGCAAATAATGTTGATGTGCTGAGACGTAGCTAATATTTCTAGTGAGTTTTGCTTCTACCCAAGTACACTGAAAACCGCTATAAAACTATAAATGATGAGCTGAACTAGAACTTACCATTTAATATTCCTGCCAATAAGGGTCAAGTCTTTATCTCCCATTGCGACATGCACCTGACGTTAAAGGTTCTCGAAATACTTATAGTGTAGGTTATTGTAGGTTATCCTGTGTGCAGGAATCCTACGACGTAATAAAACAAAGCAACCAGGCACTGCTTTCAGTGTGCAGAGGATTTGCTAGGAGTTAGCCACCTAACATCCTGTCAAAAGTTCGATAGCGACTGAGCCCCGAGGCAAAACTCTTTCCGAACAGCGTAACAAAGCACGGTTACAAAAGCTGGAACTGCAAATAAATGTAGCGTTATCTTCTCCGACAGGTTTTTAACATTTGTGGGTTCACTAAAACTTGCTGCTCCTCGATCGAATTGAACTGGCCGCTCCGTGATGTATTTGTTCCGGTTTACATGAGTCGTTCAAATAACATCCGGGTGACGTCGTCGACCATCCAATCCCGAAACGTGCTCTTCACGCTTAAACGCTAAAATATAAACTAGCGTGAACCCGTGGAAATTCCACGATAAAACTATATCAGCGTTCATACCAAACATATGAAAACAAATGTATTGGTATTCTAAACCAAGCACACCCAACGTAGTCAAAAATCAACGTGATGACGTAACGATGTGTTGGCAAATCATGGACTGCGCTGGGAGGGCAATGCGAAGCCACAGATCACATGTCACATTCCAGACATGTTGATGATCAATTTATGAAAAAAAAAGGCTGTTTATTTTCTGTTGATGTCTGCATTTTACATAAAACCACTGCAGATGATGTATTATCACACTACAGCTGTCCTGGCATCATTAACGATTATTGAGCAAATGAAGGCTGGTCTGTGAAAATATGGTCTTAGATGAAACCGGTCCGTGGCGCAAAAAAGGTTGGGGACCGCTGGTTCTGATGATTCTTCAGCACTAGCAGGGGTATACACGAGTTTTTCTCTTGTTCTCGAAATTGTAAAAATGCTTTATCTGTACCGGATACTAGTCTGAAAAGATTATCCGGTTCAACCCTAGTAAATACACTGTACTTCACAGCCAGAAAATGAATTTGCTACCAATCTCAGTAAAAGCTATATGATACTCACTGTACTCACTGTGCTGTGTGTAGTGCGACGGAGAAGTTAATTTCCCTGACGGAACCTCCTTAAGGAATCAATAAAGTTCTACTCTACTCTATATATAATGCCGGCTAACACACTGAACCAACATTGTGTGTCCTGTTTATATTGTGCAGCTTGCACAACATAATCTTAGACTACCACAAAGTCAGTTCTCCCAATATTTATTGGCAGGAGTTGGAATCCTCTTTCGTGAATTAGTCTAGTTGGCAGCAGGGTTTTGTTTGTGTTTTTTTTGTTTTTTGATTTGTGTGCTGACCCTTTAAAATACACAGAATTCTATGAATGTTTAATTAGTGATCATTGGTGTGATGACAGCCGTGTGGGGACAGAACATAAGTTATCACTGCAGTTTCTATGACTTTTTGTGTTCAAGTTTGGGACCTTCATTTAGAGCAGTGGTTCTTAACCTTGTTGGAGGTACCGAACCCTGCCGGTTTCATATGCTCACTCACCGAACCCTCCTTCAGTAAATTTTTTAATTTTTTTTTTTCAAATTTAAGACATAAGTACAGTATTTTCCACACTATAAGGTGGCGCACCTTCAATGGATGGCCTATTTTTTTTAAAAAATTTCATACACAGGGCACACTGGATTATAAAACATACCCGAGAACTCATCTTCAATGAATGGTCTATTTTAAAACTTTTTTCATTTATAAAGCACATTGGATTATAAGAAATTGAGAAAATTAAAGAACTTTAGGTGCGCCTTATAGTGCGGAAAATATTGTGTATGTTTTACTGGTGTATTTAATGAATTGTACACAGTGATTCGTTTATGTTCGGCAAAAACACCCGACATATCGGGTGTTTTGTCTTGACCTCCATCTCCACCGAACCCCTGAGACCGACTCACCGAACCCCTAGGGTTCGATCGAACCCAGGTTAAGAACCACTGATTTAGTGTATAAGATATTCTTAGATGCATGCTACATACAGTACTTCCAGATGAAAAGTTACTTCAATAATTTTGGAAGTTAAATTGTTGCAGACAAAACATGCTTGGGCGACTTTGTGAGGTTTTCTGATTATGTTCCCTGCCATACATGTCTAATTGTGAAATATCAAAATATGTTTTTCAAATCTGTTTTATTTAGAACTATATAAAAACCACACAAAGATTTAGAGTGAAAACCAAGAAGAAAACAATATTAAATACACTTAAGGTTACTCGAATGGAAACACAGAATGTACAAAAGAGAGAAATTCTTGCCCACTGACAAATTCAAACTACCCTTACTCTATCGCAGATCTATACCTAGAGTTTTTTCTACAAACAGACATACATGAAATGTTTAGCCCACATGTTTCACATAATGTCTTTGTTGCTTACTTCAGATTATCACAGAATTTAAGCGCTATATGCTTTTAAATTTATAGTTTGTTAAAGACTTCATGGATTTTGTGGAAGCTGATTTCCATGAAGTCCGTAAAGTTGTTGTTTTTCCTACTTCTGCTGGGTCATGATGCCCCTGAGGAAGTCTTCAAAGCGTGGGACAGTGGCGTCTTTAGCGGGCTCATCAGCAGCCTTCTCTTCAGCAGCAGCTGGCTCATCAGACACTATGGTGGACTCAGCACGACGCAGGCGGCAGTTGTAGTCATATTCAGGATCACAATCTGGATTGGGCAGGATTATGCCATCCTTGATGTGCTTTGGGGCCTCAATACCAGAGGGCGAAGCAAACTTGCCACAGTCGGGGTCATATGGATGGCAGAAGGGCTTGGCTGGAGCCTTGATAGCCCTGACTTCATGGCCAGCCTTCACAGGGATGCAGTCTTTGTCATAGTGCACATAGCAGTCGTAGCCCTCCTTGGTCTTGCCGGGGACACCAATTTTGTAGCGGACCTGCTTCATTGATTGATTTGTTTTTTCAAAACAGATGCAAATTGAAAACATTATGCAAAGGCATTTGATTTTAATAAACTATATGAAAAGGAGTAAAAGGTTAATGTAAAAAGCAAGATTACATTAGATTAGTCAAAACATTGAATTACTTATTCCTAGTATCAGGACTTCAGATTCAGACCTGGTGCTCTGGGATCTGTGGAGCAGGCTTGCGCAGGGCAGCAGCAGCTGCCAGTATGCAGTATGGGTCATACCGAGGGTCGCAGGACAGAGGAGCAGCAGGAGGTAGAGGCTCATCTTTGGGTGCATAATGCATCACAGGCTTGGTGAGGCCGGACAACTTAGTGGCTGTAAGGGGGTTGCAGCCAGCATCAAAAAGAGGATTACAGCGTTGCTCTTTTGGCGCCTCCTGTGCAGAGAGAGGACTAGGAGCAGCATCTTTGGCCACACACAAAGGATCAACTGCTGTGTCACAGGTGGGGTAAAGCAGGTGGTAGAAACCAGTGGGAGCCTTGTGGACCAGGGGAGGCATGCAGTAGGGGTTCTTGGGGTCACAGTTGAGAGCAGCATAGGATGGGGCAGGGCCAGGAGCTGGGCGGTAGCCATATGCTGCCCTCAGGTGATACTGCAGGCATTCCACATCTTCAGGGTTGCAGATCCTCATCAGTTCGGTCCGCTGCTCAGCACTCAGGAAGGGCTCAAGGACAGGGGCAAAGTGGTAGAAGCCAGTGGGGCTCTTCATTGGTAAGGGTAAGATGGGGGTGAGAATAGGTGCTGGTACCTTCGCTGGAGCTGGAGCAGGAACTGGAGCTGAAGCTGGCTCTGGGGCAGCAGCATTGGGTGCCAGAGGGAAGATACAGTAGGGGTCAAGGTAAGGGTTGCACAGCCTGACGGCAGCAGACTTAATAGAGGCGGGCATCACTACTGCAGCCTGTGGTTTGCTAGTGGATTCAGCGATGCACTCTGGATCATCCGAATTGGCACAGGCCTTGTAGATTTCACTGAGGTGCTTCAGGTAGTGGTTGAAAGTTGGACCCTCTTCCGACCTGTGCTTGTTTTGCAGGTAGGCCATGTACAAACGATCTAGATCCTCAACCTAATAAATGAATAGAGAAGGGGAAAAAATGAAATTGTTTCAATTCCGGCAAAATGGCATGCAACAGACAAGCTAAACATAAAACTATTCAAATTTAAACAAAGCTCTTAGTAGGGTTGTCAGTTTCACACAAATCCTCTATGACACTGTGTCTGTTTTCAGCTGATTATCTTGTTTTACAATCCTGACTTGAGAACATGTATAATTGATGTGAAACAAACGTACTCCTTCCTGGTTGTGAGTGTCCATGAAGTACTTGTACCATCCCCAGAAGTCTGGCAGGCGTTTGAACTGGGGCACTGCAACAAAGGGGGCGTTTCTTCTGTTGCGAATTAGCTTTGTCAAGCCCAACATGGCCTCAGCTTTCACATCATCAGACTCTGCAGGCACTGAAATGGGATGAGACAAGGTTAAATGATGGGTCGTGGAGCCAAAATCTGCATAAAATCTGTTGATCTGAATGGATTTTAGGTTGTAGAGTATAAATTATGACTTCTGTGCTTGAGATGTTTTATTTATTTTATGTTACTATTGTGATATTTTACAAAAAAAACATATAACATCTTTCAATCATTAAATATTTCCATTGTTATTACATGACAAATTCTCCATTTCTAGAAATATGTTTTCTTCGATTTAAAGGTCCCATATTATACTCTTTTCAATTAATTTCACACAGCTGTCAGATATCCAACTACACTGTATTTGACATTTTTTGCCCGAAACTGGTCTGTGGTCCTTTATATCCATTCATTTTCTGCCGCTGTATCCGCCGTGGCGGGTCACGGGGAGCTGGAGCCTATCCCAGCTGGCATAGGGCGTGAGGCGGGGGACACTCCGGACACGACGCCAGTGCACCGCTGAGCCACACACAAAGACGGACAACCATGCACACACACACTCACTCCTACGGGCAATTTGGGACCGGCCGATCAACCTGAAGCGCATGCTTTTGGAGGTAGGAGGAAGCCGGAGAACCGGGAGAGAACCCACTCAGACACGGGGAGAGCATTGCAGACTCCGCACAGAGCGGGACTTGAACCCGGAACTGCCGTGTTGTGAGGCGACAACGCTACCCACTGAGCCACCGTGCCTCCCCGTTCTTTATATCTTCTAGTGAAAATTGAAGAAATGAGTTCTCTGTCAAAATACTCTGTCTGTACTGGCCATTACATGTTAATGAGCTCCCTCTGTCAAAGCCCTCTACACGCACCCCCTTGATGTCATGCATGTGCACTTATATGCATTAGCTTCACTGCTTATACTTGTAGTAACTTTGTTACTATGTATTTCTGTCTTATTTTCCCCTTTTTTTTCACTCTTACTTCTCATTATGTAAATGTTAATTGTTCTGCAGTAATCACGGAGCTACTTTCTCAGTCAGCCGAATATCAGACAGTGGTCTTTTGATTTGATGAATGACTGGTAAACATCGTGGAGGATTTGTGGAGAAAAACCACAAGTGCTTGTGTGTGTGTGTGTGTTTGCTATGACGATGAGGATATGCCGCACGCTGACACTCAAACAAATATAGACAGGTTACGCAAACATGGACTGAAGCGGAGCTAACTCTTTAGCCAAATACAAGCTGGTCATAGGCAACTGTAAATAATATAAAAATGTGTGTGAGTGTGTGTGTGTGTGTGTGTGTGTGTGTGTGTGTGTGTGTGTGTGTGTGTGTGTGTGTGTGTGTGTGTGTGCGTGTGTTTTCTATGACTCTGAGGATAGACGTATGCAGATACACAAACAACACAGGCACTCTACACATACACAGACCAAATCAAAGCTAACCAAATACAAGCTGACTTCAACAACAACTGTGAAAATTTCATCGTGTAGCTCTCAGCCAGGACATTACCACACACTGCTACCTTAGCCTGAACATGAACTACACCTCGGGGATCAACACACTCTTGTTCGGGGAGAGTGGGGTGTTCTCACGCTTGGGATATGTCAATCACTCCTGTTAACTAATTTCCCTGATGGAACCTCCTAAAGGGATGAATAAAGTCCTACTATACTCTACTCTCTCAATCACTCTTGTTGTACGTCACAATGAGTGCTGCTCTGAAACAAATTGTTTTTTTCGACACTTGGACAATTTTCTGTTGCAGTTGATGTAGGGCCATTTGTTTCACAGATTCTAGGAGTTGTAAGGTTAGTGAAGACCACTATGCATATGTACAGAGCTGAAAAAATGTCCATAATAGGACCCCTTTAATTTCATGTCAGTAGAAGTAATTTGCTATCTTATTGTCGTCTTCATACTAACTTACCTTGAATGGCTACTTGCTCTAGCTTCATAATTAGTATCCACATTATGGGATTTTCCAGTAAAAGGATGGCTGTAACTTTAGCAGCTATATTTGCTCGGGAAAATATATATCCATGCTTGTAGAAGCATTTTTTTATGCTGCGGTTTTGCAGTTTGAAGTGAATGATATTGATGATTCCTGCTTTTACCAAGCACCAAAATAACACTGGTTGAAGTGCTCTGGTATTTAGACTTCGGTACCGCACATTCACAATTGAACTGACAGGGCATTATTAGCAAGCATCTAAGTTCAAATGTTCCTAATTATGTGAAGATAAGCAAACTGAGGAAAAATTTATGAGATATACATGTTTAGAGCCCCAACTAAATAGGAATATCTGTGAAATTTCTTTTCTCCTTTGGTTTTTGAGGAGATGTTGATAGACCATAACTTCTATCAAATCTGTATGGACAGGTAGATGTACAGACAGAAAGGTAGGGGTAGCGTTAAAATGACATCTGAGATTATGGCTTTTCTAAAATATTTATTGGTCTGGGGGTGTATTGTCAGTAATACAGACTCAACTGAATGATCATACAAATATCAGATTATTACTTCAAGCAGCAAGTGTGTCACTGGTATCCTCTCACTTCACCTTGAGACATTGTCACTGCATACATGACTGCATTGCTAGCCTAAAGGCTACAATGTGGATTACAACTATTACATAACGTAGATAATTTGGAGCATATCACAGATCCGATGAAATTGTAAAAAATAATAGAGATGAGAGAAAGATATGTTTAAAAATCTGTCTACTCCTATTTCACTGCCATGAACAGTTCCTTGGATTTATCAAAAAGTATTTTATGCTCAAATTTCCATCACACAATTAATCACTGAGTCAGGCAGACTGGAATAGCATACTCAACTAAACAAGACGTCTGCTCAAGTGTTTTCTATGCTAATGAGATTGTCAGGAGCATTCTGGGTACATTGCTAACAAAATGACTTCTTCAAAACTGGCCATACAGATATGTATGTGATTGGTATTGATTTTTTAAAATGCTACTTATGTTAAGAAAGTAAATAAAGCCAAAAACATCAAACCATTCCTTTGTATGTGATTATGTCCATGATATTCTTTGGTGCTGTTAATACTAGAGCTCCACAAAAACAACTTCACATGATGTAAAGTTATGCAATTACATAATCTATGCCATTATGCCATTTTGACAACAATAAGTGTCTGGGACACCAACCTAAACCATCCATAATAATATTGGCAATAAATTTCACCATCAATTATTTTGCTTGAATTACTTTAATAGTAATAGTTTATTTTAATAAATGCTACTATAAAATAAATGTAAAAGAAAGTGTATATTTCAAACAATGTTTCCCAGATTTAATTAAATATCTGCGCAATATAAAAATTTCCAAAAATAATTTTATGTTTAATATTATATAAGAGAAAAGGCAGGTAGTTGAGTGGTCCTTTATAAATGGCTGTGATTTAAGTTTTAAAAGTTTGTTCCCCAATTAATTAAAACCTCGGTGAATTGTAAGCCAATATGTCCCCCATGCCACGTCTCCCGTCCTCACCGTACTCCTGCCTGAGCTGCTCCACTGGAACCGTCTCCAGAAACTCTGTAAAAACAAGCAGCAGCCACATTAGTAGCAGGAGAAACATCAGATGATCAGGACCAGATGTTGAGCTTTCCCTCAACATCAGGGAAAATGCTGGTGTACTAATAATCCCCTGGGTGAAACACTGCAGGCACTAGAGCTCTGGCGCCCTGGTATAGGCATTATCCTGCTGATTAAACACTCCTTTTCCTCCCGTAGAACCTGACACAGCCCCATATACTTTCAGTTTGACTTTGAACCTGAATGGTGGAGTTTGTACAACTCTTGGAGGCCTCTTTAACCTGTAAAACTACAAAGTATGGCCCCTCACAAAAACCAATTACCAAAACACAGTATAAGTGAACTGAAGGGGGATAAGGTAAGAGTGGGGGATGGCTGTCTACATTCATTTCACCACATGTGAGGTGTCTTCTGCTCCATCAGGGGTTTTCTTCAGCTGTATACAACTATGAGAAAACAGCCAAGTCAGCTGAAGGTATTAATGCTCATCAACATGTCATTTGCCAGTGTTGGAGGTATATGGGTAATTGTGTGTGTGTGTGTGTGTGTGTGTGTGTGTGTGTGTGTGTGTGTGTGTGTGTGTGTGTGTGTGTGTGTGTGTGTGTGTGTGTGTGTATATATATATGGTGTATTAAGAACCTCATTAAGTGAACTGTATACTGTGCTTTAGTGCAGTACTTGACTGAATATACCTTCATACAGTTCTTCATACCTCTTTCCTTCCATGCTTGCCAGTTCTTCATGCCTCTGGCAAGCATGGAAGGAAAGTTATTACGGTAAATTTACCAGAAATAAAATAAAACATATATTTCTGCCTAAAACCTTTTTTAAATATTGCTGTCCTTTTCAACAGGTTCCTGTTATTGATTAGACATTGTGCAATTCTTTGGACTTTTGAAATGAAAGGCACGATCTGGAAGAAGGAATGAAGCAGACAGTGTTTTTTTAAGGGGAAGAAAGTAAGAAATGTTTGAAGCCACTGCTCAATGAAATGTTTCTTCATCTCACTGCCCTAAATATCACCATTGTAGATAAATACTAAGAGCACTTTTTTCTGACTTTTTTTAATTACTGTATTATAAAGCACATTATTAAAATTCAGCGTTATAAACCCTTCAAGTGTTATTTCAGAATATTTGTGAAGTACAAAGTCCTTCTCTGGTAAATAAGTATGAAAACATATCCTGCGTGGGAGAGCTGCATCTCTGCATGAGCATTTATCAAACAAGTGAAAGAGGAACATCACTTTATTTAGCAGTGGATTTCTAACAACTAGATGGCTATCTTTTAAAGATGTGAACATTTTTAAAAAAAAGTCAAACCTCACCTGGTAATAATACAACAGCGAACAGAAACCCTGTGTGGATCAGGAATGGTTTTCCAACACGTGCCATCTTTTTGTTGAATGCACTACCTGAGGTAAAATAGAAAAATATTCACTCATGGTGTTGAATATTTGAGGAAAATTAAAACATCTGGCAGTGACAATAATGCATTGCCATGAAACTAGGCTTGGGTTAATGACTGATGTGCCTTGTTTTTGTGTAAAGCTTTTCAGCGAGCTGCAAGATATACTAAACTGAGGACAATTTCCCTTGAACAAATGAAGAGCTTCTATTTCACTGGATCATGCCAAGATAATGGGAAAGATTGGGGACATGTTGTAATCGACTATTTAAGAGATTACTGGTAAAAATGAAACTATCATGATATAAAATTAAATGAAACGGTCAAATAGATGAAGGCCTGAGTTGTGAAGCTCTATTGTTTCACAAACGACTGTTGAATTAAAATTGTTGTGATCAAAAGGAAAGACTCGGTTTGACAATGAATAAGAATTGATTTTGCAGGCAGTTGCTCTGACCGACCTAAAACTAATCAACTTTGGCACATGCATCATCCATATCAGCACTTACCTGCTGAATTGCTGAAGTTGGGGCTTCCTTTAATCTGGTAGCAGTCTCTTCAGGGGGGTGGGCTCGCTGCACTGTGTTGTATGGCTTATAGGAACCCTTTAGGTCTCTTCTGTTTTGTATGGGATGGAAAGGAAGGGAAACATTTTAAGGAGCCCACTTGATCATTAAAAACATAAAGCATGTCATGCGGCTCCAGCGTGCTGGTAGGTGCTCCAGGATTGGCTCCAGCACTTCCATCCATCCATTCAACCAATAAGGCGTCCTGTAATTAGGAGGGGGTTTAAAGAATGACTGCTCTCAGTGTAGTAACAGTAGCAGGGCGCTGCTACTGCTGGGCTTCTTCTCTCAAAAGTTGGGAATTTGTTATTCACATACAAGATGGCAATGATTTGGAAATTTGATATTTAAACAGTTCATTTGGTGTCACCTATAAGCTGAAACTTCCGTCATAGGAGACAAGATTACCAAAGAAATGCCTGCAGCTGTCACAGAAATGACTCTCATAAAACTTTCAGTACAAACTGTACAGCATGAGATAGCTTTGATGTTCTTGTTTATTACAATGCATAGAGAAAAACCTACATAAAACAGAATCCTGTCACTGGGAAGAAACTAATAAAGAAAAATCAGCACACCTAATGACTTCATTTTGGTGCATTATTTCCATATAAAAATCCCTCCGTAGTGTGAGAGGAATAGGATTGGCCAGAATTGTCATGAATGTCACCAATTCAATGTTGTACACAAGCAGCGGTTGGACCAACTATTTCCAGTCTCAATGGTACAAGGCTGCAGCCATTTTTTTTGGGGGGGGGGGGGGTGTAAATATTGGAGATTACTTAGTTATATGTTGTAGGGGAAAATCACTACAAATATTTTTTGAGGCTTTATCAGATTAGTTTTGTTTTTACAGTGCGCCCTCGGTCTTTGCGGTCAATGAGTTCCAGGAACCACAAACGATTAAGGAATCCGTGATTGAGATCGCTATCTATTTATCTTATTATTTACGGTAATTTAAAAGTTTATGACCCTCCCCAAACTGATATTAAACCACCTTCTATCTGTATTACCTTTTCCCACACTCTAATCGACAGTTTAAAGCACTTTTGTGTCTCACAAAAGTCCAAGACTGACGGAAGGGGGCGCACTTCCGGATGCCGTCAGACAATAGAGTGCGTGTAAGGTATAACGTGACTGCCTACCAAAAATCCGCGATAAGGTGGAGTTGCGAGTGTCAATGCGCGAATGCGCACGTCAGTATCGTGAAAACTTCTTTATCCCGTTTAGCTATTTCCAAAACTTTTAATCCATAATCTGTTACTTCTCTACTTACGCTGCATTTCCCTGTACTCCTGTCTACTCACCTCAGTGTCCCACTTCGTCTTAGCTAACCTCTTTCTCTGTATACACTCCTGTACCTCCTCATTCCACCATCAAGTCTCCTTATCTACTTTCCTTCCAGATGACACACTAAGTACTCTCCTACCTGTCTCCCTGATCACATTAGCTTTAGTTATACAGTCATCTGTAAGCAACTCCAGACCATCCAGAGCCTGTCTTAACTCCTTCCTAAAAGTCCTGCAACACTCTTCCCTTTTCAGCTTCCACCATTTCGTCCTCTGCCTTTGCCCTCTTCATCTTCCTCACCACCAGAGTCATCCTACACACCACCATCCTATGCTGTTTGGCTACACCCCCGCCTACCACTACTTTGCAGTCACGGATCTCTTTCTTTACACAAAATGCAGTCTACCTGTGTGCTCCTACCTCCACTCTTATAGGTCACCCTATGTTCCTGCCTCTCCTGGAAGAAAGTATTCAATATAGCCATTTTCATCTTTTTTGCAAAGTCAACCACCATCTGTCCTTCTGCATTCCTCTCCTGGATACCAAACCTGCCCATCACCTCATCACCTCTGTTTCCTGCACCAACATGTCCATTGAAGTCTGCACCAATGACAACTCTCTCACTTCTAGGTATGCTCTGCATCACTTCATCAAAGTCCAACCAGAATTTCTCCTTCCCCTCCAGCTCACGTCCTACCTGTGGAGCCTACCCACTAACAACACTGTACATCACACTTTCAATTTCTAGCTTCAGACTCATCACTCTATCTGATACTCTTTTTACCTCCAGGACATTCAAAACAAACTCCTCCTTCAAGATAACTCCTACTCCATTTCTTTTCCTATCTACACCATGATAGAACAACTTGAACCCTGCTCCTAAACTTCTAACCTTGCTACCTTCCACCTGGTCTCCTGGACACACAGTATGTCTGTCTTCCTCCTCTGCATCATTTCAACCAACTCCAACATTCAACGTCCCTACTCTCAGTCCTTTACTCTTGGCGTTCCTCTTCCTTCTTCTCCCTCTTCTTGTCTTCCTATGAACGCACTTTCCTCCTTTCCTTTGACCAACAGTAGTCCGGCACCCTGTAGGTGAACAGCGCCGATGGTGGTCGTTGTCAACCCGGGTCTCGACCTATCTGGTATGGAAGTCATAGATTTGATTCGCATGTTTGATTTGGCCAAAGTTTTACGTCGGATGTCCTTCCTGACACAACCTTCTGCACTTATCCGGGCTTGGGACTGGCACAATAAGTCACTGGCTTGTGCCCTCTTGCGGCTACAGTACATTTCAGATTACTGGGGTCAAAAACAGCGCTGATCTAGTTAAGGAACAGAGGATGGAGAACAGAGAGAGACGGAGAAGTTGCAGCTTATGATGCATGTCCAAGCTCACCGGGGAGCGAGAACGTGAAGATCTGAACGAAGCATCTGGTGATCAATCAAGAACAGAAAGAAAACACCGATAAATGTTCAGAGCGTTGGAGGAAGTCCACCGGTGAACATTAATTGTTACAAAGTGCTGGCAGTACGTGGACACACTGCACTGAAAATGAGTGGCAGCCAATGAGTGAATGTCTAAATCAAACATTTTTGAAGATCAACAGACTGCAGTGTTTACCTGTTATGAATATAATCGAGGTTGGGAGACTGTCTTTTCCTTGACTGCTGGTGATATGTCTCCACTTCTGTCCACTATCATCACACATTGAGTGAATGACAGGAAGGAAAACATGAGGTCAGATATTGTATTCAAGAACAACAAAAAAAAGGTATGAACCGGTTTACAATTATTTTCTGTTCCTATTCTGTTCAGGAACATTAAAAAATATTGAGCTTTTGGTTTCGTTTTCGTTCCTGGCAAAATAGCAAATGTTTCTGGTTATCGTTTTCGTTCCATGAACCGGTTTAAAGCCCCGGTTCGCACGCCTAAGCTATTTTTCCTTTGGGGGATTAATTAAGGATTCTGATTCTACCATGGAGGAAAGTTCACCTCACATATTTCAGTTCATAATCTAATCTTGTCTATTTTTTTCATCATCCTACACATCTAATATTATGTTTTTAATAATCTGCCAAGTCCATTTCGTCATTTGCAATGCAAAAAACAAACTGATCTCATGCTTAGTACACACAGTATTTCAAGAAATACCGTGTGTACAACACACGTAAGCACACAGGTTTGTGTGAGACCAACAGTGAATGACGCCAAGAGCAGGACATTTATTTCAAAAACTGTCCTGGTTCCTTCATTTTATTGGTTTTAGTTGAGGCAGCATTCCTTCAAAGGTTACTTTGTTGCAATTTGTTGATTGCTAGAGTTTGAACTCTGTCTAACTGCCTGTTGATCCTGCTCTTACATTTTACAGTTTACATTACTTGAAAAAAGTGTTACCTAAAGATTTGGATATTACAGGGTAATTCAATGATATGAAACTGTAGGTTCTAATAAAGGCTTGGCAGCACAGATGAAATAATTATCAATCAAGTTTCAAGTTTAAATGTAATTATTGAATTTGGATTTGTAGGTGGTTTATCTGGAGCTTTCAGTCATTTTTATATTGCTGATGGTTTTTCAGAAGTTATGTCAGTGATAAACACTACTCTTGTTAATGTTTGGCATTTTTAATGCTTGAATAAACATAAGTCTAATTTGTTGTGTTTATGTTAATTTTGTTAGTTTCTTGCAAAAATCTACTTGAAATTATTGTGCGCAATTACATGCATCTAGCTTTTGAACCTGGTTATTCATAAAATTGCATCCATGCAGTATCAAGCAGATCATCTCTGTTCAAATATCCAAGATTAGGATACATAGCACTCATAGTGAAAGTAGGAGCTGTCACTCTGTTTTCACTTTGTACAATTTGCTTACAAAGCATTAAAGGGTAGGCAAAATACCCATAAACAAACACACTTCCATGCACTTAAAATTTCATATATACAAAATGCTCTTTAGTGATATCTGACCAGTGTTGCATATTAAATTCATACATATTACAACTTTGAATGCATAATTACAGAACAAATTCATTATGCGCAATGACATACTGCAGGTATAAAAGTAATCACGCAGAATGGATGCGACTACAACACACTTTCTTACAAACCATGTAAGCCATTCTGGAAAGTCATCATCTATTATATGCATTCTGCAGCTTGTTTAATGGTGACAACATATGGAGCCTCTGCCTGTCAAATGTATAATTATCCTTCTAACAGGTGTTCTCTGATGCACAGAAACCTGCAATCCAGTTCAGAAGCAACCTAAGACATGAGCACAATACAAGCTCGTAATTTTCACATGCCGTATATGAAGGAATCCGTAGGATCTTAAGAATTTCACATCTGGAGCCAGTGACAACTTTTTAAGGATGCTTTAAGAATCCTGAAACTAGGACAACTATGAAAGGAAATTGTATATCATTACACAGTAAATGGTTGTTTTGCTCTCCACCAAAAAAAAAAGTGTGAAAAAAAGTAGGGTGGTGTGAATATCATCCATCTTCCCTCTGGAGACAGAAGTTAGTGTCTCCGTCACTGGACGTCATCATCATCAAAAAGGTCTTCAAAATCTGCAAATGGAAAACAAAAACATAATCATTAAACTAAGGTTACACAAGAGACAATGAAGCACTGTTTCAGATGTTTCTTTGAGATAGGCATTCTCCAGTAAAGCAACATTATTGGCTGGAGGGTTAGAGGGGTGCAGGGTGATAAAAGTAAAAGGATATGGGAATGCAGTATCTGAGGAGTCTGCCAAATGCCTCTCCTGTGGGTCTGATGGTTTGTGAGGTTAGAGGTCAGCATGGGATTTGTATGAACATGTATTGGGTTTTGTGCCACATTGCTGGTTTCTGCAGGCAGTTTATATTTAATATGTCTCAGCAGCTTAAATGAAAGTCAACCTTCAGAACAGAATTCTTCTGTTCAAAACTCTCCACAGAAGATATATCTGCTCAACAGATATATTTAAGTTTGAACTGTGTTTCCTGCATGCACATTTCTTCATGGTCACTGACTATTAAATACAGGGCCGTTTTTGTAATCAGATTACTGATTTAGTGATTGGTGAAATAATTAATCACATTAATCCCTTATGATTATATTGCACTATTGAGGCTGTAGTCTGTGCAAAATAAAAACCAGGACTGGTTTAGGCTGGATAATTTTCAACATCAATCATCCTGTTATAATAGATTGTTTGAAAAAATAATCCTAAAGGCAATAATTATGTAATTGGTTCCAGAAGGAACGCAAGTCAAAAACAGTACAAGTCAAATTAACTTGTCTCTGGGTTAAATTGAAAATACCAATTACCAGTTCTGTACTGTATTCATGAATGTACTTTCAATAATATTTGGTTAATATAAATCAATTTTAAGCTTACAAATAAAAAAACATAACAGTATAGTGAAGTAAACAAAATCTAAATTTGCAAATACACTCTGAAATTTAGTGATGTTTTGTTATATTGACTGAGTGTGTGTCGATGTAATGTGCTGAAAGATTTAAAGTTCGCTGGTGACGAAGCAGAGCTTCTACCAGCTGCTTCTCATCCAGCAATCTATTTGAAGTCAGTCATACCACTTTTCCAGATTGTTGCTGCCATGCAGTCAGTTCTTTGCACAACTCTAACATAACACTAACCTAATATATCCAATAGTATAGGCTTTTTGAAAATCCTGTTCTTTCCCCTGTGTTTCCAGTTCCTGACCGTCTGCTCTGGATTCTAACTCAATCCATCAGCCTGCAACCTCCACCTGTGAATTAAACCTTCTGCACCTCATCTGCTGTCGCCTGTCTGTCTGCTTTGGGTTCAAATTGCACCTTGCCTTAACATGTTTACCATGCACTGCAGATGTGCTACTTATGAACGAATGATAAAAGTCCTTTTTTAAGGTTATAAAACACAGAAATTCTTATTTTGCAATACAGTAGTAAAGTTTATCTTTAGTACAGTATATTTGAAATTTACCAATATGTACTTTCACTTTGGTGGTTTACATCACAGATGTAGATGGCTGTGGATCATCATCAACAGCTGACTCTGGCTGTCATTGTTGGAACGGGTTCAAAAAGATGGTCGAGTCCCTTCAAGTGTCTTCTTCTTGCTCTCAAGTATTAAATATTAAGGAGCAAATGGTTCATGACAAGCCCCCAGTCTTGGAAACGTGAAGACGATTTAGATCCATATACTCAAACATAGAAAGACCTTTCCTATATACGTAAATTTTTGCTGCATTTTCATAATGTAAGGTGACGTGGCACAGTTTCAACTTCCCCCATAAAAAGTAAACAAGTTTAACCACTAAACGTGTTTAGTGCGTACTGAAGAACTCTGCATTCAATCTAAATGCAGTACATTATATGCAGGTTGCTCAAAAAAATTGTAGGTTAAGTTTGTAATGATGCTTTGACAGCATTAGTTCTACTGATTATGGATTTATGAATTGTCAATTAAAAATCTTCAAAAAAATTTATATATTTTTATTTTAATATTAACAACTGAAAAAAGGGTTTTCTTTTAGCCTTGTAAAATGCTTTTTTAAACACACACACACACACACACACACACACACACACACACACACACACACACACACACATACTGAAGCATGAACGTTGTGAATAACACAAATAAGCAGACCAATTGTACTTTTGACTGCCATCCAGCCATCCATTTGACTGCCATCCAGCCATCCATCCATCTTCCACCGCGTATCTGGAGTCGGGTCGCGGGGGCAGCAGCTTCAACACGTAGCTCCAAACTTCCCTTTCCCCGGCCACATCCACCAGCTCTGACTGGGGGATCCTGACTGGGCGTTACCAGGCCAGTGTTGACATATAATCCCTCCACTTAGTCCACGAGGTCTCCTCCCAGCTGGGCGTGCCAAGAACACCTCCCTAGGGAGGCGAATGGTGGCATTCACACCTGATGCCCAAACCACCTCAGCGGACTCCTTTCCACGTGAAAGAGCAGCGGCTTTACTCTGAGCCCCTCACTAATAGCTGTGTTTCTCACCTTATCTCTAAGGGAGACACCAGCTATCCACCTGAGAAAGCCCATTTCTGCCACTTGTATCCGCAACAACAAGTCATGACATTCTAAATGAGCATCATATATTGTACATCTACAGAGGTCGTGTTAGGAAGCCTGCATGAAGTCTATGTGGCATAAGACAAAAAGCCATGGCTGTTTGATGTAGTTGTGCCTCAGGGCAGAGATCACACTACATAATAAAACACCATTTGTAAGCGGGCAAGGCACAAGGAATGTTTTGGGAGCCAGTAAAAAGATCTCCTGCTGTGGAACTAACAGCACTCTGGCGCCTGGAGGTGAAATAAATGATACACTAATAGATTCAATCTGCTCTTATAGATATTAACAAATGTGGAGGTGACTGACTCCTCCTCACTTCACTTCAGATTATCTAAATAGCAAAATAAATTTGCATCAAAATAGAATCCATACAGTATGGAAGTCATAGATTTGATTGCATGTTTGATTTGGCAAAACGTTTACATCGAATGCCCTTCTTGAAACAACTCTCTGTATTTATCAGGGCTTTGGACCGGCACAATAAGACACTGGCTTGTGCCCTCTTGCGGCTACATTAATTTTAACAAATTAATATAATGTGAGAGAAGAGGATTCAAAGGACAGGGCTAGATGGAGGAAATTGATTCGCTGTGGCGACCCCTGAACGGAAAAGCCGAAAGGAAAAGAAGAAGAAGAAGAATATAATAGCTTTTATTGAAGTGTGTTGCTGTGTTACTGTAGTGACACATTTCAGGTGCGGGAAAATATTTCAAGAACAGGCCAGGTATTAATATATGAAATTTACCTGCACCTTTTCTAGATTTGTACCATAGAAACATGGCACAATATATGTATGGACAAGGTTTTTGGAAACAAAACAACTTTGAAAATGTCTCTCCAACACTGAACTTTGCACAAATTCGGTAGAATGGCCAATATAATATATATATATGTGTGTGTGTGTGTGTGTGTGTGTGTGCGTGTGTACATATAATACATGGTGGTATGTGCAATGTTTCCACAAATCATGGATTATAAATTAGCAGTAAATTACTATCCACTCCAAATTTTAATTGGGATTAAAATAGTTCCGCTTTTGAGAATCTTAGCGTTTGTCAGTGACCTAGACTTTGGGAAGTTGAATGAGGTTTTGTGTTTTTACCATTGAAGAAGTCAGAATGAACAGCCTTTTCATTCGCAGCCAGGTCCATCAGAAGTCCTGTGCTTCCCCCAGCCTGTCAGAAAATAGACATGCAGCCCAAAAACAAACATTTAATTCATGAATGGCGTTCAGTATTGCTGCTGGACAACCCTTCATAAATACAGTCGGTCTGTAGATTGATTCAACATTAAAATTTCGTTGTGATCAGACATGAATCTGAAAAGACAGCAGAGACTTGCAAAATGTGGTTTTGAATCACAAACATGTACCTGACCTGAGTATCATTTACTGGCTGTAATTAAGCTAATGCGTAACTCGTTTTCATACCTCATCCAGATCGACGTACGGTCCGGCGCCCTCTGGAAACATCTCATCCACTGCTGGTTTCATAATGGTCGAATTTAACCGATCCTTTAGTGGCATGGATGAACAAAATCACGACGTCGTAACGTCAGTTTATCATCAAATAGTTAGCCAGAGATGCTATCCCATTAGCTGCACAGCCAAGCTTTTGTGGTCCCGGGTGAAAATAAATCCGACTTGAAAGAAAAGTAGTGGTGCTCCAAGGTTCCGCAATCAGTTTTTAATCATAGTAAATGTATGCTGCATGTCAAATGTCTATGTTATGAGGTCAGAAAATGTCTATTCATTTTTAATTTGCAAGTATTGTATTTTTTCTTACTTCTGTAGAGAATTGGAAAAAGGCAGGTCCACATATTCTTATGAGGTTTACAAATGATTGGTTACGTTTCTGCAAAGAAGCATTAACTTCTGACCGCTGAAATCTGAGTGTTTTCTTTTTGATGTTAACTATTGGTTGAGTCAGCTGAGAAATATAATGTAAATAAAACAGTGCAATCAAGCATAAAGTGGCGTGTCAGACTTTTGGTTACAAATAAGTACATTAGGGTATCATTGACATAAGTGCAGTGCAGTGCAGTGCAGTGCAGTGGCTCGATTTTTAGAGCAGGTCGTCCAATAATGGTGGGCTTTGCAGTTCAAATGTTGTTCCTCTAGTATCTGTTGTTGTGTTCTTTACAAGACACATCTTCCTGCCTCCAGTGAGGACATTTCAAAAGATAGAAGTGTAAAAGTTACATTACGGTACTATAGTGTGTTTTTTCATTAATGTGTTGTTTAATGTACTGTAATTGTTTCTGGCAAGGAAATCATGCTTTTGTTTTTTGAGTAGTAATGGCATTTAAATGACCTCAAATTACAATTTTCAATTGAAATTTAATAAATAGTGACTTGTGAACAATTCATGTTACGAACATCCTCTCGGAATCAACTGTGTTCATAGGTTGAGGACTACCTGTATAATTTAGTAAGTTTGGTAGTCCAACGGGCTGTAGTTTGCCCATTCCGGTTCTAGACTCACAAATGTCCAAGTCAGTGATGATAAACAGTGGATAAACTTTGATTCGTTTTTTTCAGTCGCTAACAAGCGCTTACACATACTTCAATTATTTTTTCTAAACTCTTAACAGAGACTCACACCTACAAAACACAATTGACCAAATGGATAATTTTCTTCTCAAAAACACATTTTGTTGTGAAATAAATACCAATTCTTCATTTCAAAATAGAATACATCTTTCTCTGCACACACTAACTTTACCAAAACACTGGAAATTTGACTCAAAATGAAATTATTATGTCAAAGAGTAGTGCTTGTTTTCACTTCATAAGATACATGCAGTCAATCAGAGTACACCAGGTTTCAAAATACTGGGTATTGTTGACATAAAAATTGCATAGACTTTTATGTTTCAGTTTCACTGGTATTGGCATGTAAAATGTACACAAAATTTCTTGGTTGGGAATTGTACAGTATGTCCATATGCAATGTTCACATTCAAAAGCTGTCCAGTAAAGAGCAAATCAATTTTTTTCCTTTACAGTTTATTACAGGGGGTACAGTAGAAATTGTGGTTACAATATGATAGGACAGGAAATGCTTACAGTGAACAAAATATCCATGAAACACACAAGAGCATTCTGAACAAAAAAAAAAACAGCAGCAAAAAGCCCAGGAAAAAAAGGGGTGTGTGGGTGAGGGGCTTACGTAAAAAACACAATATTCTGTACGATCTCTGATATCATCCAAAGGCGATGCACCTGGCATAGAACTGCTTAGTTTTCCCGGATCCATCCTTGGCATTATCAATATATATATATATATATATATATATATATATATATATATATATATATATATATATATATATATATATATATATATATATATATATATATATATATATATATATATATATACACACACACACACACACACATTGTTTTTGAATGGATATCATTGCAGAAGCAGAGGTTTTTATAATGTATCTAAGGTTTGGAATATTGTTTTTGCTATTGTGGGGTGTTGAGTGTTAACATCGTACATAATATAAAACCAATCCATAATTTTGCTGGGAGGTATAGCTTGTCTGTTAAGAAAATGAAAGCATTGTGCTAATATGTTTCCTGCATATTAACTGCATATTGTGTGAAAGCAACATGAAATGTGTGAATGGTAAGGCCACAAAAGACCGATGCTGTGCTAATTGTGTTTAGAGTTTTGAAAATGTGACTACTGTTTGGACAAAAGCTTGTCAGTGACGGAAAAAAACTGTAAGCAGACACATCTTTTTTTTTTCTATTCCAGGCTTAAACCAAATCTAATAATAATCGGTATAAAATAGTAATAAATTTAAGATGATGAATATTTTTTTTCTTCCTGTCAGCCATCATGTAACCTTTTATTAAATGTATGATTCTCAAAGAGTTTTATCACAGCCCTGCTGTTTTGTGGCAGTCATCCTGCTCACATCAATGTTGTTGTTCATAAAGGTTTCCTTTGCCTTCCAGACAGTAGCTTCTGGCAGAGTTCGTGTTCGTCCCATGATCCAAGCAAAGTCAACGTGAAAGATCCTCAGGATGTCTGTGCAGGAGTACACCAGTGCATAGTTCACATAGTCAGTGGACAAAATCCAGTAAGGGGAGTAGGGCAGCACTGTAATGTTAGGGGACAAAAAGAAAAGCTGTTGAAAATTGCCTCAAAAGGTTTTTGTACAAAGCTGTCACAGTAAGAGAGCCGTAGCTATATGAAAGAAGCTGCCTGAAGGAAAGCTTTACAATCCCATTGCTTCACTCACCATAGGAATAACTCATTCCCAACTTGGCTGGATGCTTTGGATCCTGTACAACTCCAGTCCCGTCAATTTTTCTTATCTCACCTTTCCTGTTTCATTCCAAACAGTTATATTTCATGTTTTACTGCACTGAATACATAATATGCAGATGTGCCCTTCTGATTTAATATTAGTGCAAAAAATTGCAAAAATAACTCACAGCACTTCAGAGCTGGACACTCGAAAGGAATTTTCTGTTGTCAAAGTGAAATTGTCTTCAATGCACCGTCCCTTCTCAAACTGGGCTGGCAATTTGGCGATTTCAAACCATCTCCCCATGAACTGTGACAGCAAAAACATGCAACTTCAAAGAAAATTCAGGACACTGTCACGACAGTGAATGAATAAATCTACATACTAAAGTGGATTCAGTAAAATATACAGTGGGTTTTGTGTCAAATATTTTTCACCAC
Source organism: Antennarius striatus (assembly GCF_040054535.1). NCBI lineage: Eukaryota > Metazoa > Chordata > Actinopteri > Lophiiformes > Antennariidae > Antennarius > Antennarius striatus. The sequence goes on from NC_090793.1 coordinate 9,821,233, forward strand.
GAGGAAAAAATTAACCAAATTCAATTTTGACTTACTAGACTATTTTAATTAGGTCCACTGTGACCATTAGTAAAATGCTATTCAAAGCTTAATGTGTCACTCATAATAATTTACTAAAGGTTAACATCAGCCTCTGACTTTTGGTAGTTATTTCAGATTATACATCTATAAAAGGGCTTAAAATACTATCATGTAGACACATAAGATGTTACATTAATAATTGTAATTTTTGCACTCGATTTAAATATACACAAAAACGTCCAAAAGAGCACACACTCACACGCGCGCACACACACGCACGCACGCACGCACGTACGCACGCACGCACACACACACACACACACACACACACAAATAATGGAGAGATGGTGGAGTGAAGGGCAAACACATGGCAGCACCCAAGAAGCAGCTTGTGGGACTCTGGCTCAAGGGCACCTGGCAGTGCTCAGGAGGTGAGCTGATGCCTCTCCAGCTACCAGTTCACGTGTCACAGTTGTGGTTAGACCCAAATGCAGTACATGAGGGGGGAAGTCCATATTCATAGTTCTAATTCAAACAAAGTCCTACAACCGGTTGTCAGAAGTCCAGGCAAGGAATGGACAAACAGGCAAAATCCATGAAACAAGCAAAATCACATGGAAGCCCAAGAAACCTAAAGAGTAGAATAAGTCAATGACAGTCTGGCAGCAAACAGGTCTGAGCATAGTTAAAGTAGGGTGCAGCCTTATTGGAGATGGAACACAGATGACAGGAATGAGTGGACTGAGTGAGAATGAATTCAGGATACAGAGGTCTAAGGATGAACCATTCACCCACTGGTCCCCAAGCTAAGTGCTTGTAGACTGAATTGCTGCCGCCCCATAGCTCAGAGGTCGATTTTTACATATTACATGATCACGATACTATAAAAAAAGCCTATTAGTGGCTTTAAATGACATACCATTATATTTTGACCACTTATGGCACATATATATAAAAAAAATCTGGATGAATGATTGACTGCTGAAACATGTTTTTGGTGTATTTTTTCCAGAATAGTGTAGAGGAAAAAGGATAACCATTTTACTTTCAAATCATCATGTTATCATTGGAATCCAACTTTCATTATCGTATTTTGTAAGGAGAAGTTTGTACCTGTTTAAGGTTGAAGGCCAGCTGAACTGATGGCTCTGGACAGGGTCCCCAGTGTGGTACCTGAGCCCTGATGATCGGGAGGATGAATGCAAAAACCATAACAAAAGATGACTTCATGGTCAATATGGGCCTTTGTTACCTGCAAAATATTGTAAATTAGCATGTGGTAATGAGTCTCTATATGAGACACATAATGCTGTGTACATGAAACCTGCCATATGTGTACATAAGGAAACACCAACAGAAATACAATAATAGAAAATAAGATCTAAACAGACTGTTTATCATTATAGATTTTCTTACCTCTGTGGCCTGATGGTTCAGATATATGGCCTCACTCTCCAACCAGTCCTAGTATTTGAATTAGAGGCGTTGCTCTTTTGCAGATTTCATTATAACGTGACTCTGTGTGGTCAATGGTGTCTTTGTGTGGAGCCAGCTTTATTTCAGACATGAAGTAAACAATTAGCAAAGTGGAATCACGGGGGACATACCAGCAGAAATGCTTTACAATAACCTCAACCTGAATGATGTAGTGCATTAGATGGGTGGTAATGTTAGTTTTTATTACTGAGGATTTCTTCACTCCTTGAGTTGCAAAGACACAAAATGTCCTTCCCATAATATCCTAACACACAAAACTGCAAATTGTGGCTATTTAATGCTATTTTCAAACCAGAAAAAAATGATATCCCACTTTGACCCAAACTGATTTTAATGACATTTGTTCAGATTGAATTAGGCCTGTGATCTGTCTTGATCATATCAAAGCGGCAATCTTCCACATTTCATGAGCCAAAGCCAAAGCCAGCAAAATAACAGACATACATGTTCCATGAAGGTTTGCAAATTTAAAAGGTAAATTCTATTGCATTTATTTATTTATTCCACCTATCATTAAAAAGGACAATGCTCATATACTTTTATCAATAATGAAACTTGAATTAAGGTAAAAAACAAACAAACAAACAAAAAAGTGACAAAGCAAATGAGAAGTACTGCTTTGGCTATGCTTGGAAAATATATTTCAAAATTCAAAACTCACCATAGATATTTACACAGCTCAGTTAAGAAATGTTTGTACAACCAAGAGTCTTTCTAGCTGTTGCTACTGAACTTCTGTAAAGCCCGCTTGTTTCCCTTACGAAAACAAATCAAGGTGTTGAAACAGTAATAACTGAGGGAATAAACAAGGTTGCTGCCATGCTTTTGTCTTATAAGGATTTTTCAGTTCTTTAACAAAAACATGAGCGTTGCTTTAGATACTGTTTTTTTTTAATTTTTTAAATGATCCACTTTTTTATTCCACATTGTCACTGGTTAATGTGAGGATGGTTCAAAATTGTGACTTCATTTAGTCGATCACAATGTATCAATAAAACAAAGCATTTTCTCTCAGTGAAGTTACCCTTGTTAAAATACATCAGATTATTTCCTACAGCAGTCTACTGTATTTCATTGCCTGTCTGCAATAATTTTCACGTGGTCCAAGCGGAACATTCTCTCTGTTGCAAATGTGTTGGTTTTCAGCCAGTCTGACTGGTGACTCTCATCTGGTCAGTTATTTGACTAAAATATCTTTGAAAACAGGCTCGGATCAAGTCAAGTTTCTTCTCTGAGTGTGGAAGGTTTCCTGCCTTGGGGTTTTTTGTGTTATTTATGCAGGTTCTGTGTTATCCTGTCTGGGTTAACACAGAACCTGTTATCCTGTATCTGGGTTCTGAATTAAGTCAAATGAGCTTGAGAAAACAGATTGAAACAACATACTAAATGTGGAAGGAGTTTTAAAGAACCATATAAGAATACAGACATTTTCAAAAGGGAGGTTTATTTTATGTGTATATTTACAATCATAGAATGTTGATTCCTCTGGTCATCCAGCAGACTGTTTTTATGTCCAACCTCAACAGTGTGATCAGCACTTATGATGCTGTAGATGGCGCTCATTCCACTGCTTTATCATTCATGGCTGGCATCACTATTCTGATTCACCATTCATAGATTTAACCTGCCATTACAGTTTCTTTCAGTCCCTTACAAGCTTTTGTCCCAACAGTAGTCACATTTTCAAAACTCTAAACACAATTAGCACAGCATCGGTCTTTTGTGGCCTTACCATTCACACATTTCATGTTGCTTTCACACAATATACAGTCAGTGAACATATTAGCACAATGCTTTCATTTTCTTAACAGACAAGCTATACCTCCCAACAAAATTATGGTTTTTTTTTTTATTACTTACGAATGTTAACACACAACACCTCACAATAGCAAAAACAATATTCCAAACCTTACAGTATAAAAACCTCTGCTTCTGCAATGATATCCGTTCAAAAACAATATATCACAGCTGATAAACATGAAATTGAATTTTTTTTCATATTTTTTTTATTGTATATAGTGTATTAATCCCACAGTACACTGGCGTCGTGCCCGGAGTGACCCCCGCCTCACGCCCAGAGACTGCCTGGATAGGCACCGGCTCCCCTGCGAACTGTTTAAGCGGATTAAACGGGTAAAGAAATGACTGACTGACTGTATTAATCCCCAAAGGGAAATTAGAGGCACACTCTAGTGAGTCAAATCAAATTACATGTATATGTTAGTGTGTACAGGCCATGAACACACAAGCACACACACGGGGGGCCTGTACGCATGCAGGGGGAGGTAGATTGGCGGGTAGCTCCTTTATGGTGCACCCAAATGAGCAACTCGTAAGGGTGATGGCGCCTTGCTCAAAGGCGCCTCGGCAGTGCTCCGGACGTGAGCTGACACCTCCCACTGTCAGCTCACGCTCTGGGTATTGTTGGGCAGAGTGGGAATTGAACCACCAATCTTGGAACATTGGACGACCCGCTCTACCAGTGAGTCACTGCAACCCCATTGACACACAGCTGATCATTACCAAGGGTGGATCCAGCATACCCAGCGGTTCTACCCCAGGTGCATCGCCTTGGATGATATCAGAGATTGTAGAGATTAGAGACAGTAATTTTGTGGTTTTTTTACGTAAATCCCCTGCCCCTTTATTTTTCTGGGCTTTTTGCTGTTGTTTTGTTTTTGTTCAGAATGCTCTTGTGTGTTTCATGGATATTTGGTTCACTGTAAGCTTTTTCTGTTCTATCATATTGTAAACAGTATTTGTACTGTACGTCCTGTAATAAACTGCAAAGGAAATCAAACTGATTTGCTCTTTACTGGAATGCTTTTGAATGTGAACATTGCATGTGGACATACGGTTCCAAAGAAGACATTTTGTGTACATTTCGCTGGCAAATACCAGTGAAACTGTAAGATCAAAGTCTGTACAATTTTTATAATGTCAACAAATACCCAGTATTTTGAAACCTGGTGTACTTTGATTGACTGCAGGTACCTAATGAAGTGAAAACAACCATTATTCTTTGACATAGTAATTTCATTTTGAGTCGAAGATCCAATGTTTTGGTAAAGCGTGTATATAGAGATGTGTTCCATTTTGGAATGAAGAGTTAGTGTTTATTTAACAAAATCTGTTTTTGAGAAGAAAATTAAACATTTGGTCAATTGTGCTTTCTAGGTGTGAGTCTGTGTTAAGTATTTGAAGTATGGGTAAGTGCTTGTTAGCGACTGAAAAATTAGCGACTTAAAAAGCCATTTCACACGCCTTTCCCTGTGGACACGACCACCCACCTTTCAGAAAACATCCTCTACATTTTGGGCCATCGAATCACACCAAAAGAGCTGAAAGTGACACCAACCGTCACTATTTCAGCCTGGGAAATGGAGGTTTGCAACAACATGAACTGCAATTAGAACCGTGGCATCATTCATTATTAAATCAAGTTAGTAATGTCAGTCTGTAAGTCTGTAATGATCAGGTTTGTTAATGGTATAATTGTTTAACTGATAGCAATAAAGCTATCTGTCTGTTTATCTACCTACCTACATACCCGTCTATCTATCTGTCTACACACACATACACACACACGCACACACACCCAAGGTTAACCATGTAACATGTAGAACTATACAATGTACTGTGTGTCATCACAACGCATGAGAATCTTTCCTTCTGTTGGTGGTGGACAACAAAAAACACCTGTGACAGCCTTGTCCACACGTAGCTGGGTATTTTTATTTTTGCCCTCCACTTAGAAAAAAAAATAGAGATGGGGCAATTAAGAAATACTGTATATACAATATACAAACTTTGTAACTCCAATTAAGAAAAAACAGAAGAACAAAAATTCAAGTGCCAAACATGTATGTAACATGTCTTTGAAGTCGAACATTTATTCGTTGGAAAATAGCCCACCTTCATCTGTGCTCAATGTGAATCAGAAGCACCTGGGTTTTAAGGTGGCGAATAAAGCCTGGAAAATTGTTGCCACCAACATGGTTTTAACAACCTCTATGCTGTTTATATATGTAAACATGGGTCACACAGATATGACGTCACAGCGGTTTTTGTTGCAGGCAAGAAGTTTCAAAACCAAAAACTCCGGTTACAGCCGTTCACACAAAAATCCATTTTGTTTGTTTGTTTATTTGTTTATTTATTTGTTTGTTTTTAAAATAAATCTAAAACAAAACTGTATCTCATGGAGAAAAGACTGCCTTAAGTTTCCTGGAATGCTGTCGAGGAACCTGCCTGGAAAAGGTTTATAACTTTTCAAAAACAACTAGTTGGAATTGACACACCTGTTGTTTGGATTGATTGAACTTTCAGTCAGTGTTATCATTACTCTGAATGTATTTGAATGTTTGGTTTAGCTGAACATTGATAAGAATCCTGTGGCCTTTATCTGCAAGATGTTTTTCAAACACTTCTAAGAACATGTCACGTTGGAAGCACGCAGATCACTTCTTGTGTTAAAATCCACTATGACATGATGCATAAGTATGACAACAGATCCACTGGGCATTGATGCAAGCACTATATGATATTTTTTTCTTTGCATTCAGCCAAAATAATCCTCTTCAGTTATAGTCTTATTAGAATTGTGAATCGGGGTTGGAAACCGTTAAACTACAAGAGAAATTAATTTAATGTCATTTCGTTGTTACATCATTTAAACATTGTCAGTTGTTAGTCGGTGCTCCGCTGCACCACCATGAGACTGACCTTTGACATTTTGAATAAATTTATTTGTGACAAAAAAAAACAAAATTTCAAATAAAAGCATACATCTGCCTCCAAATCATTTATGCTGAGCTTTGATCAACATTTTGTAAGTAAACATGAAACCGCTGTTTACTGCTGAAAATATTTTGAGAAATTGTATTGTACCTAGTGATATCTAAATACTACAGATAGCCCTCAAGATACAAACATCGGACTTACGAACATTCGTAGATACAAACAGCCGGGCACCACTATGTCTGACTACTGTAGTTCCCCTTTCTGCTGCAAACCACGCCGAGCAGCGTAACATTAACACCTCATAGATTAAGATATCACATGTCGTGTCAAAATAACTCAGTAAATATAAGACTAAGTGAACACTTTGCTCTAATGTCATTCAGATTTCTTTTTGACATGTCATCTGTCGTGTTTTGTCCTTCTTGTATCCACATCTCTGCAAACGTCTGAGCAGAGAACAAATGCACAATGTATTTATGTGCATGTGGACATCTGCGGACATCGAGACAGTCCACAATTCATGTCAGGTTGAAAGTTAGTGCCAGCAATGAAGACTGTAGACTACCTGGAAGAAAATTTGCTCATAACATGAATGTTATTTGTTATTATTCTTTTTTTTTTTTAAATTGATGGGGTTGTCCCCCTGTAGGAACTAAATGATGTAGGAACCAATGTTGACCAGTTTAGCTTTCTGCCCGGGAGAATTACCTGTAACTTATTTTTTTGACCGCTGAACAAACTGAACTGAATTTTTTGCTATTTGATGTTAACTATTGGTTGAGTTAACTGAGAAACTTAATAGAAATCAAACAAAGTAATCAAACATAAAGTGGTGTGTCAGACTTTTGATTACCAGAAAGCACATCGCTGTGTCATTCAGGTAAATGCAATGGAATATCTCAGAGCTTTAAAGTTTAGCTTTGTGAATTCATCAATTTTTTTCTACCTTTCCTCCAAAACACTAGATTCAAATGTGTTGAACATTTCTGAACAGTTATCTGTACCTTGAAGCTTTCAGGTAATGCAGAGCATGGGTTCATAGTGAACCCAGAGGTGGAGAGGATTGCTGTGAGATGGGTGCATGAAAAAAACCAGATGTGCCCGTGACTACTTGATCTTTGTATGTACTTTTGTGTGTTCTGTAGCACTTGGGAGTAAACCTGAGGTCTTCAAAGCATATGCAGGTATAGATACAGTATATACATGCTGTGGTAGCTATGGTATAACATTCAAATGTTGAGTATGCACATCTGCACATACGACCACAGTCACACATACAGTAAGCAGACTGTTAGCAGACTGTTAACATGGCTTGGCACTGAGGATCCAGGTGAGGAGAAGCTACACATGGGGGGCCATCCACACTGAGAGGCACCACAGTCCGCAGCCACAGGAAGCACTGCCACAGAGACCCCCCCTCAACCCCGACAGACCAGGGCAGACACCACACCAACTGCAGAGCCGGCCCAGTCCCCCGGGCCCGAGGGGTCCCCAGGGCTACGCCCCCGTGGGCAGACCAGACACAACTCCCGGTGTGGAGGGCCCCCAAGAGGAAACAGTGGAGCTAAAAACTAAAAGATTAAGACAGTGGAGTAAAAACAGACAATAACAAAAACAGACAATAATGATGAAATGTATAAAAATGTTGGGGTTTAGAAAATTTTAAAGTAATAAAATACACAAGGCTTAAAATGAAATAAATAAAAATAGAAATAAATAAAATAAAATAAAAATGATTAAAAGAATAAAAGTAGTAAGATGAGGGAAATGAGAGAGTAAAATAAATCAGTTAAAAGCCAAATTAAAGAGGTGGGTTTTGAGCTTCCTTTTGAAAATATCAACAGTCTCTGAGGCCCTGAGATTCTCTGGGAGGCTGTTCCACAGATAAGGGCCATAGTGGCTGAATGCAGCCTCACCGTGGGTTTTTGTTATTACTCATGGTGTGGTTAAAAGGCCGGTGCCAGAAGACCTCAGGGTCCGCGAGGGTTGATATGATAAAAGCAGGTCAGATAGATAAGACGGTCCAAGACTGTTAAGACATTTAAAAATTAATAAGAGAAACTTAAAATCGATCCTGAAGCAGACGGGGAGCCAATGCAGAGATTTTAAAACTGGTGTAATGTGCTCCCGCCCTCTGGTCCTCATCAGCACGCGTGCGGCTGAGTTTTGTAAAAATTGTAGATTATTAATCCTCTTTTTGGGAAGACCAGAGAGCAGAGCATTACAATAATCTAATCTACAGGAGATAAAAGCATGCATCAGCACCTCCGTGCTGGCCTGAGAGAGAAACGGGCGGACTCTGGCTATATTCTTAAGATGGTAAAAACCTATCTTTGTAATATTTTTTATGTGTGGAATAAAAGTGAGCTCAGAGTCAAAAGAGTCCAGGTTCTTTGCACATTGTGTGGGTTTAAAATCTTGTAGTTTTGGTAAAAGTTTCTCTCTCTGGCCTTCAGGACCTATAACTAAAACCTCTGTTTTGTCCTGGTTGAGCTGTAGGAAGTTCTCTGCCATCTTGATATCTAAAATACAGTTAAAAAGGGCATCAATTGGCCCTGAGTCATCAGGAGACACGGTGATGTACAGCTGTGTATCATCGGCATAGCTATGGAAGCTGATGCCATGTCTCCTGATGACATCCCCCAAGGGAAGCATGTAAAGATTAAAAAGAACTGGGCCTAAAATTGACCCTTGAGGCACCCCACACCAAATTTCATGTGTTCTGAAGGAACATGTATCCATACTTACAAAGAAGAGATAAGAATGAAACCAGTTATAAACAGTACCAGAGAGGCCGACCAGGTTTGTCAGTCTATTCAATAAAATGGAGTGATCTACTGTATCAAAGGCAGCACTTTAATCCAGTAGTACCAAGACTGAGTTTTTGTGTGTCTGCGTTACACCTGGAGTCGTTTAAAATCTTTAAAAGGGCTGTCTAGGTACTGTGGTTCCTTCTAAAACCAGATTGATATTTCTCTAAAATATTGTTTGTATCTAAAAAATCAATTAATTGGTTAAAAACCAGTTTTTCTCAAATCTTACTTAAAAATGGTAAGTTGGAGACAGGACAATGGTTATTAAAAATGTTGAGGTCTAAATTGCTCTTCTTCAGTAGGGGCGTCACCACCGCCGTTTTAAAGGAGGGGGGGGAAACGCCTGTCTGAAGAGAGCAATTTAATAAATTTAAAATCTGCTCCTCCTGCATTTTCCTTTTGATTTTTTTTTATTTCATCCGATCTCCATGGGGGTTTAGGTGTGCTTTTATGGTTTTAGTTAAAAGTGGAGCCACAGAGTCCAATGTTGATTTTAATTTACTGTTAAAATTGTCAACAATAAAATCACAAGGTGCGGGTAAAATTTCAGTATGAGTGCTCTGTAAAATCTCTTAAAATTTTCCACCACTTCGGAAGTAAGGTAGCGTTTCCTCACCGTTCTCACCGGGGCCTCCTGATGTTTAAAACTGGTGATGTTAAAATACACACAGTAGTGGTCAGATACAGCCAGGTCAACAACAGAGGACACACCAATGGACAGGCCATAGGTTATGACCAGGTCCAGGGTGTGTCCCCTGTTGTGAGTCGGCTGTGTTACATGTTGATTAAAATCCATGCAGTTTAAAAAGTTTAAAAATTCTCTCGACAATGGGTCAGAGATGTTATCAATGTGCAGATTAAAATCACCAGTTATTAACAGTCTGTTATAGGTGGTGTGTATTGTTGATAAAAGCTCAGAAAATTCACTGATAAAAGAAGTGGAGTGCTGGGGTGGTCTGTAAACACTAATACAAAGGATAGGGGGACTGCTAAAAACAAAGGGATGGAGCTCAAACCATGAGTAGCTGTTAAAAAAAGACTTCCTTTGAATTCAATGTCTTTCTAGAGTTCGAAGCAGTTCCGCCTCCTCTTTTACCACCCCTCGTAGAAAATAAAAAGTTAAAATCTGCTGGGCAGGCCTCGGTGAGAACAACTGGTGCGTCAGTGCCAAGCCATGTTTCTGTTAAAAGAATGCAATCTAGCTTACTTTCTAAAATCAGGTCATTCATAATAAAAGATTTGTTCACAAGGGAACGAACATTTAACAGTGCCATGTTGATGGTGACAGGTGGTTTACGGACTTTACAAGTGGATTGATGATGTTTTGGGTGAGGTCTGAGGTTATTGAAGTTCACCTAGTGAACATTGAGAAATCTGCTTTGCTGGCGCTGCGTGATGATGAGAGGAATTGGTAAATTATTAGTGACAACGGAAGGTCCAAGTCCAGTATTATGTGTGTTCTGATCAGAGGTGGAACTAAAAACATAGGAACTGGGACCGAGAGGACATCAAGCAGTAGAGGAGAGTGTGGTGAACCGCTTTATCCGACGTAGCGGGTCACGGGGCACAGAGGAACAAGCAAACATATTTTTTCTTTACGACTGTAATGGCTGTAACTTGAATAAGTAATAAATTCAGAGGTATTTAACATTAAGGAGTAGTTACATTTATTTTACAGTTCATTGAGTTTAGAAGTTACATCTGGCCCTTTGAGGACAGCCATTATATAGATTTGTCCCTCGGTGAAAATGAGTTTGACACCCCTGGGGTAGGTCATCTACTGTCTTCATCATCTATAATGTAAACAACACTTGCTATGCCTGGGAGAAATGTAAGACATGTGTAAACAGTTCTATTGGGACTGAATGGACAGATCAAAACAATGAAGTGCCAAAATAATCTAAATGTTAAATTTGATATATGAATTTGGTTGACAGCATATTATAATGAGGGTGATGTTTTTGATTCTGGGGATGGGAATTTTTCAAGCCAAATGGCTGCTACAGGTCAACAATTATTGTTGTTTTTCAGACGTTGCTGTTGATGTTGCAAATGTGATGAAGATGACGTCTGTATAAGTCTGTCTGGAAAGAAAAAATAAACTACATAAATAAAAAAAATTGGTGACCGGCCAATTCACCTGAAGTGCATGTTCAGTTTAACCAACTTAAAAAAGTCGATGTGTGTCATTTTTAAGTGAAAATGTATTATCAGTATTTCATTAGCATGGCCACAATGACTGTGCTGCTTTGATTCTAGTTTACACATCCATTGGAGCTGTCTATGTTTGTGATTTACTGTATCTTCTTTGCTTGCATTTATACTGCAGTTGATTTCTTGGGAAAAAGACAAAAAAGACATTAGGATTATTGAGATAAACAAAAAGAGATAAATGAATAAACAGATATCGTCAAGTAAATAAGGTACGAGGCCTGTTTGAACAGTGTTATCATTTGAACAGGTGCCATTCTTGCATTTTAGCCACTCCTCCTGGTTGTTGAAAACCAAGAGGAGTGGCTAAAAAATGTGATCAACAGTGAACCTGTACATCTATAAAAACTATCCAAAATGAATCTCCTGCACACAGGTACTGTTTGTGGCATATTGGTGAGTAGCTATCACTCTTCCTATTTGATTCTGTGCTTAGTTTTTCTGTCCCTCTGCTTCAGGGCAACTTTCTTCAGTATGTTATCTGTTTGGTTCTGCAGGTTCTGGTGGGAAGATGAATGCTGTGCAAGTGATTTTTTTGACTCTGCTGTCTGCTCTCGCAGTCAGCGCTCAGGTTTTGAAGTTTGGTGAATGCCCCCAACCCACTGTTCAGGCCAACTTCGATCTCAACAGGGTGAATGCAACTCATTCACTCCCCTTTCCTTTAGTTCAAATAACTGTTATGTTCAATGATTCTATGAAACTCTGTGCTTCATCTGCAGTACATTGGAAAGTGGTATGAGATCCAGAAGTTGCCAACAGCCTTCCAGAGGGGTGAATGCAGCACTGCCACCTATAGCCTGATAAGTCCTGGTGTCGTTCGGGTCTTCAACAAAGAGCTGCTGTGAGTATGGTTCACTTAAATATCAAGTTTTACATTGGAAGGTAAAGCAATTATTTTAAAAAGTCATGTTTGGTCACCAGCATTACTTTTTTACACGAGTATTGAAAGTAATTACCTGGTCACAATATATATTTACCAACTTACTGAAACAAATGAAATGTCTTCACATCCTCTAAAATAGAAAAACAGTTTTATGATGGATTTTTGGCCATTGCCCTGTTAAAGCACCATGTATATTACCTTAACGTATCAGGTGTATTGAATTTCTTTTATTATATTTCTTGCTCCAGGAAGTCACAGAATAAAAACTGGTCTTACATACTGCTATCAGATTTATGATTACCATTCAACAAAAATTTGAAAATACAGTGCGCCCTCATTCCTCGCAGTTAACACGTTCCAGGAACCACACACGATTAACAAATTCCGCGATATAGCAACAAACTATTTATCTCATTTACGGTAATTTAAACATTTATGAACCCTCCCCATACAGCTATTAAACCGCCTTCTATCTATATTACCTTTTCCCACACTCTTATTGACTGTTTAAGGCGCTTTTGTGTCTCACGGAAGTCCGACACTCACAGAACATAGTGCCCTTCCGGATGCCATCAACCAATTGAATGCATGCACGGTATCACGTGACTGCCACCCAAAATCCGCAATGAGGATTTTTGGGCGCACTGTAACTACTGTACTTTTCAATGCTTCTCAATGTTTTATAAGCTTTTTGTAAGTTAATTTATATTCTTGTTTTCTTCTCTTTTCTTAGTGATGATGGAACCATTAATACTATATTTGGTTCTGCTCAGGCCAAAGACCCCGCTGAGCCTGCCAAGCTTCAGGTCTCCTTTGATGGAAGTAATGAATACTAATAATAAAAATACATTTTAAATTATTTTTAATCATAGCCTTGTAGTACATATTTCAGCAGTCTTAATTCTAACGCTGGTCTCTCCTGCAGTTTTATCTCCTCCAAATCCCTACTGGGTTCTGTCCACCAACTACGAGAATCACGCACTGGTCTACAGTTGCACAGACTTTGGCTTATTCCACATTGAGCTATCCTGGATCCTCAGCAGGGAACCCACTCTGTCTGAAGGGACTCTGAATCAATTGCGTGGCATCCTATCCTCTGCTGGAGTTGATGTGAACAAGCTGATCTCCACTATTCACAGTGAAACATACTGCAGTGCTGTGAACCAGTAAACAGCGATGTTCCTGTCTGAGCCCACTGCATTCAAAAAGGCTGACTAGTATTTATGACACGTGACAGCTGTATAAAAAATGGCATGTGTTTTCCTGTCAGTCTGATATGTAAGCCAGTTAAATAAAACAGCAAAAAGAAATATGTGATGTGTTGTGTTTGTGGTTTACTGGGAACTACAATGATAAAGAGTTACATATTTCACAATAATAATTAGTATATAATGCACTCAACCTTATTGTCTGGGTTCTGAGTCTAAAAAAACTTCAACTAGGTTTTCTGTGGTTAGAGACCTTTGATGAAAATGCAAGAACTATGCTTGATTAATTCTGAGGTATCTGCAGTCTATTTCATTATTCTTATTCTACACTAAACAATTTCATTCATTCATTCATTCATTCAAAACTAAAACCTAATCAAGTGATATTTCAGCCTGTAGCCATAATTTTACAAACCGGAAATTGTTCTTATTGCCTTTATTCTTCAAGCACAAACTAAAAAGGGACAATGACAACAACTATATCAACTACAAACAAGAACATACAAAAAAATTTTTTAGGTGGAACTATATACAGTATACAGTGCGCCCTCAGGCATTCGCGCATTAAAGGTTGCGATTTCACCTCATCGCAAAATTTTGGTAGGCAGTCACGTGATACTTCAATGTAGCCGCAAGAGGACACAAGCCTGTCTCTTATTGTGCCGGTCCCAAGCCCGGTTAAATACAAACGGTTGTTTCAGGATGGGCATCCGAAGTAAAACTTTTGCCAAATCAAACATAATCAAACCTATGACTTCCATACCAGATTGGTCGAGGCCCAGGTTAACAACACCTGCCATCGGTGCTGTTCACCTACTGGGTGCTGGTGGAAATTGGACTGCTGTTGGTCGAAGAAAGAAAAAGTGTATTCGCAGGAAGAGAGAGGAGAGGGACGCCAAGAGTATAGGACTGAGAGTAGGGACGTTGAATGTTGGAACTATGACAGGAAAAGGTAGAGAGTTGGTTGACATGATGCAGAAGAGGACGATAGAAATACTGTGTGTCCAAGAGACCAGGTAGAAAGGAAGCAAGGAAATTTAGGAGCAGGGTTGAAGTTGTTCTATCATTGTTTAGGTAGGACGAGAAATGGAGTAGGAGTTATCTTGAGGGAGGAGTTTGTTAGTAATGTCCTGGAAGTAAAAAGAGTGTCAGATAGAGTGATGAGTCTGAAGCTAGAAATAGAAGGTGTGATGGTCAATGTTGTTAGTGGGTATGCTCCACAGGTAGGATGTGAGCTGGAGGAGAAGGAGAAATTCTGCTTGGATCTTGATAAATTGATGCAGGGCACACCTGGAAGTGAGAGAGTTGTCATTGGTGCAGACTTCAATGGACATGTTGGTGCAGGAAACAGGTGATGAGGAGTTGATGGGCAGGGTTGGTATCCAGGAGAGGAATGTAGAAGGACAGATGATAGTTGACTTTGCAAAAAGGATGAAAATGGCTGTAGTGAATACTTTCTTCAAGAAGAGACAGGAACATAGGGTTACCTATAAGAGTGGAGGTAGGAGCACACAGGTAGACTACATCTTGTGTAGTCGGTGTAATTTGAAGGAGATCAGTGACTAGGAGGTACAGCAGTGTATACAGAGAAAGACGTTAGCTAAGAAGAAGTGGGACACTGAGAGGACTGAGGAGAGTAGACAGGAGCACAGGGAGATGCCGCGTAAGATGAAAGTAGAGGTAGCAAAGGCCAAACAAGGGGCTTACGATGACTTGTATGCTAGGTTGGACAGTAAGGAGGGAGAGACTGATCAATACAGGTTGGCAAGACAGAGAGACAGAGATGGGAAGGACGTGCAGCAGGTTAGGGTGATTAAGGATAAGGATGGAAGTCTTTTGACAGGTGCCAGTAGTGTGATGAGAAGATGGAAAGAGTACTTTGAAGAATTGATGAACGAGGAAAATGAGAGAGAACAAAGACTAGAAGAGGTGGCTGTTGTGGACCAGGAAGTAGCAAAGATGGGTCAGAGGAGAAAAGACAGAGGAGTTCAATGGGGAGGAGTGGGCAACAGGGCTTGAAAATAAGTTTCTTAGGAATTAAAATCTACCTTGTTTGGCAGCACCAGTTCTAAATTTTCCCAGACTTGAGATTTTTTTTCTGGGTCGTTCCATTGCAAAAGCAATTCAAAAGCAAACCATCAGCAATAAATGCTACTTTAATCAATCCAGAAGGTATTTTCCCGATAGGCAGTGCACCACGCTGTTTCATCCATTTTAACACATCTGAGACTGGCCAGTGTTTTGAATCCCTGCCCATTGATCCAAACAACAAAAGTTTTTCACCTGATGAATGAACCACCCAAGTGTTTCAGATATAAATCAACTACTTGAGTGGTTCAAACATCATCAGTCACATGTTTTTCCATTTTATTATCAGGAAACATGTGTGGCTCAGATCCTGCTGAGTCTGAGGCATGGTTCGGAGCCTCGTATCAAAGTGGACATCACTAGTTCAAACGTCATCAGTCAAGTGGTTTTTCCATGTTTGAAGTAGGCTTTGAGGCACTGGTTCAGGAAAAATAAACCTACCGAGTCTAGGGCGTGGTTCAGAGCACTGTGTCAAAGCGCCAACACATGCACAATCAAGTGCATGCATATTGGTCCAAACTCTCATGGATGGTTCATACAGTTTAAATGATTTGGATTCAAAGATGTGAAAAACAGTATATTTGGCAATAAACCTAATATTCAGTGGTGTGGAATCATTTTGCTCTCAGCTGCACCTGTGTCCAAGACGGTTATGGGATAAAGTCTTAGTGCAGTGGATGGTGTGTGATTGTGCAGGCTTTGTGGATCAGGGATGAGGTGACACAATTGGATGAGTTAGAAATAGGATTACCAAAGAGTTTGCTGACATACTGAGCAATATTTAAAGAGTTTGGAATGGAGGACTTGGTGTGGTTTTAACACGTTGTGATGGATGTACATATAAATATCTCTTCCGACTTTGGCAATCCTACAGGGCAAAACATATCCGGATATTTTTTGCTAAGTGTTTATTGCAATTGTATCCTCTGATTTATGAATGTTGAAGAGGCATTATCTATTACTTAAACAGGATTTTGATGAGCCCTTAAATGTAAGTAAGCACTGTGACCAGGACTTGACAAATTTCTAATATTTAAAAAAAAAAAAAAAAATGGATAAGGAAGAACAAATGTCAACTTATTGTGTCTGTGTAGCTTTCTGCACAAGTGGACCTTCTTATTTTTACTGAATAGAGACTAAGATCAGACTTCAGGATTTCAGCATTTAGAGTATCTAACCCACTAATTTAAGAGTCTCTGAGGTTTAAGCTTTTTATAAGGGATTTCTCTCCATCTTGTTTGCACTGAGTATTATAGAGTCACAGTGAGGCGAAGGGATCAGAGCAGGTTTATCCTCAAGAAAAGGGCCTGGCTATAAATTCACTGACCCAGTAGAAACAACGGATACATCCATCTTCTAATTGCATTAACAATCTGATGTCCAGATCACCATTTCCTGTGTTCTTTCCCATTTAATGTAAATCATCTTGGAAAACTCAGAGCAATCACATGAAATCCACACATGACTGATAGGATTCTCCAGGATCAATAATACTGACACAACTAGGAAAGCCATCTATCCCAGTGGTATGACCTTCAAGAAATACCCATGGATGCAGATAAATTGTTTAATGGAGACTTACTCCATACTAGAACCAAAAGACTGCTTTAAAAAAAAACCAAGAAACGAAAACTCTATAACTTCTAATGGCACAAAAATACATCGTTCTGCCTCTAATGATGGACGAGCAATCTTAGAAATTATATAGGAAATTAACTCAAGTCATGCACTGATCAGTCTGCAAAATATGCCTTGCTCTCTTCACATATCTGCCCCAATAAATCAAGAATATGTTTTCCATGTGACTGACTGAGTCTCAAGTAGGCTGATCAATAGAAAGAATGTTTAAGAATATGCTTGAAAGAAAATGTCAATAAAAAGTTCAAATTGTTATTCTGGTATTTTTGCATAATAACATGGGCTATTAAATAAAATTTGAATTGGAGCCAATTATATCTGGATTTATTCATTATATTTGGCAAATTAACACAGGCATCTGTGCTTGTACTTCTATGAGCATTGATTGATAACTCTCATGCATGAACCATGCATTTCAATTCAATTCAATTCAATTCAATTCAATTCAATTCAATTCAATTCAATTCATAAAGCTTTATTTGTCCCCAAGGGCAATTGGAGGCACATAAAGCAGGATTGGTGCACAAAAAAGAAATGCAGAGAGCAAGGTGCAAAAACCATACTTCATACACATAAAACCAACACTAACACTAAAATACACAATAAGCAGATTTGTACAATATTTTTAAAAAAAACGTACGTGCAATGGTGTAATAAATAAAGATATCAAGAACCTTCACATTGTGGCAGCATTATGTGTGTTGTATTAATGGTGTAAAAGTGCAAACATTCAGTGTAAACATAAACAGTGTAAACACAAACAATAAACATAAATAAAAATAAATAATGACAAATCCACTTTTCATGTTAAATAGTAATTTCAAAACAAAGTCAGTTCAAAACCTAGTTAGTCTAAAAACCTAGTTAGTTTAAACCTAGTTAGTTAGTTTAAAACCTAGTTAGTTCAAAACCTAGTTAGTTCAATACTTAATGTGTCCATGGTAACACATTAAAAAAACTGCAATTTCTTTTTTTTAAATGTCAAAATCCATTAAATTTAAAGGCAATCTATTGTATAATATGACCAACATCAACATCCAGATATTACCTTAACTCTTCTTCTCCCTTCAACTTTCTCCTTCAGGGGTCGCCACAGCGAATCGGTTTCCTCCATCTGACCCTGTCTTATGCATCTTCTTCTCTCACACCAATTACCTCCTTCACTACATCCATAAACCTTCTCTTTGGTCTTCATCCAGGCCTCCTGCCTGTCAGTTCAAAACTCAGCATCCTTCTACCAATATATTCACTATCTCTCCTCTGGACATGTCCAAACCATCTCAGTCTGGCCTCTCTGGCTTTATCTCCAAAACCTCTAACATGTGCTGTCCCTCTGGTGTACTCATTCCTGATCCTATCAATCTTGGTCAGTCCCAAAGAGAACCTCAGCATCTTCATCTCTTTACCTTTACCACTTGGGTCCCTGTCATTCACACACATGTACTCTGTCTTACTGCTGCTAACCTTCATTCCTCTCCTTTCCAGGACAAAACTCCACCTCTCTGGCTTCTCCTCCACCTGTTCCCTGCTCTTAGTAAAGATCACAATGTCATCTGGAAACATCATAGTCCATGGAGATTCCTGTCTAACCTTGTCTGTCAGCCTGTCCATCACCATAGTGAACAAGAAGGGGCTCAGAGCTGATCCCTGATGCAGTCCCACCTCCACCTTGAACTCCTCTGTCATACAGCACACCTCACCACTGTCTTACAGTCCTCATACATTTCCTGCACTGCTCTAACATACTTCTTTGCCACTCCAAACTTCCTCATACAATACCACAGTTCCTCTCTGGGCACCCTGTCATAAGCTTTCTCCAGATCAACAAAAACACAATGCAGCTCCCTCTGGCCTTGTCAGTACTTCTCTATCAACGTCTTCTCTATCAACAACAAATACTACATCTGTAGTACAGATTTTTTGGCATGAAACCATACTGCTGCTCACAAATGCCCACTTCTACCCTTAGTCTATAGCTTCAACTACTCTGTCCCATAACTTCATTGTTTGGCTCATCAGCTTTATTCGTCTGTAGTTGCCACCACTCTGTGCATCTCCCATGTTCTTAAAAATGGACACCAGCACACTTCTCCTCCATTTCCCAGGCATCTTCTCATCTTCTATCTAAAAGCCTGTTGAACAACCCAGTCAGAAACTCTGCTGCCACCTCTCCTAGACACTTCCATACCTCCACAGGTACATCATCAGGACCGACGGCCTTTCCACTCTTAGTCCTCTTTAATGCCCTCCTAACTTCATTCTGACCAATCTTTGCTACTTCCTGGTCCACAGCAGCCACCTCTTCTAGGCTTTGTTCTCTCTAATTTTCCTCGTTCATCAACTCTTCAAAGTACTCTTTCCATCTTCCCATCACAGTAATAGCCCCTGTCAAAAGACTTCCATCCCTATCCTTAATCATCCCAACCTGCTGCACGTCCTTCCCATCTCTATTTCTCTGTCTTGCCAACTTGTATAGATCAGTCTCCCCCTCCTTACTGTCCAACCTAGCATACAAGTCATCATAAGCCCCTTGTTTGGCCTTTGCTACCTCTACTTTCACCTTACGCTGCATCTCCCTGTACTCCCATCTACTCTCCTCAGTCCTCTCAGTGTCCCACTTCTTCTTAGCTAACCTCTTTCTCTGTACACACTCCTGTACCTCCTCATTCCACCACCAAGTCTCCTAATCTACTTTCCTTCCAGATGACACACCACGGACTCTTCTACTTGTCTCCTTGGTCACATTACTGTAGTTGTCCAGTCATCTGGAAGCATCTCCTGACCACTCAGAGCCTGTCTTAAGTCTTTCCTAAAAGTCATCCAACACTCTTCCTTTTTCAGCTTCCACCATTTAGTCCTCTGCTCTGTCTTTGTCTTCTTAATCTTCCTCACCACCAGAGTCCTCTTTTACACCACCATCCTATGCTGTTGGGCAACACTCTCGCCTACCACTACTTTGCAGTCACGGATCTCTTTCAGGTTACACTGTCTATACAAGATGTAGTCTATCTGTGTGCTCCTACCGCCACTCTTTTAGATCAGCCTTTGTTCTTGTCTCATCTGGAAGAAATTATTCACTAGAGCCAATTCCATCCTTTTTGCAAAGTCAACTACCATCTGTCCTTCTGCATTCCTCTCCTGGATACCAAACCAAATCTAGATATTACTTTAACAATATACTTTATTCCAATATTTCATATTATGGTTCCCTGATGTCTCCGTCCAGTATTTCACTATAATAGCATCATATGAATAATTATCATTCCTCAAAACATTTGCTAACCAAAACTTACAAAACTCTGTTAATCATCTGTCAGAGGCCTCTTTAAACACAATATATCATCGTGACCGGCTGTCTGTTCTCACACACATTTCTCATGTAAATATAAGCAAGGGGCTGCTAAACAAACATCTCTGATCTATAAAAGCATAACCAAAACTTAAAAGTTCACTGCTATCCAGTAATACAGGTGAGTAACTGCAAATTCATCCATCAGTATCACTTTTTATGAAATCTTTACAAATCAGGATTTTAACATTAACTTCTCTACAGGTTGAAGACAAGAGATGAATACCATTCAGGTGATTTCTCTCACCCTGCTGTCTGCTCTGGCAGCCAACGCTCAGCTCATTGTGCCAGGAAGATGCCCGAAACCTGCTGTTCAGAAGAACTTTGATGCTGCCAGGGTGAAAACCAAACACTGCACTTACTTACATATATCCTGTATTAAAGACTTACTTCAAAATTTCAAAGTTTACTTATTGTTTTAACATTCTGTTCATCAATATTAATTAGAGTCCATGCTCTTGTGGTCATTATGCCTCCACTGCAGTATTTGGGAACATGGTATGAAATACAGAGACTGCCACATACCTTCCAAAAGGGTGAGTGCAGCTCTGCCACCTACAGCCTGAAGAATCCTGGAGTTGTCGGAGTCCTCAACAGGGAGCTGCTGTCAGTATTTAACCAACACGAATAATTTAAAATACATTTATTGTTCATTAGAGCATAAAAATAAGTTTTTTAAGATACCATTAATACATAAGAGAACACTATTTTATATGCAGTTCTAATAATGCCTTTTAAACTAATTCATACAAAACATTTCAATCACAAACATCTTTTTTTCCCCAATTTTTCCAAAATGTCTTTCTTCCAGTGCTGATGGGACCATTGATTCCATCAGCGGCTATGCTATGGCTCGTGACCCTTCTGAGCCCGCCAAGCTGGATGTCTACTTCTTTGAGAGTAAAAAATTTGAAATTTATTATAAACTCTTACTGAAACAATTGAAATACTTCATTACAGCACCTTAAATTGTCATTGATAATGTACTATTTTTGATTCAGAGTTTTTGAAAGCTGTTCTATCCCTTTACACCTCCAGACTCTCCCCCTGCCCCTTACTGGGTGTTGTCCACTGACTACGACAGCTACTCTCTGGTCTACAGCTGCGTGGACCTTGGTGTTTTGCGAGTAGAGTTTGCCTGGATCATGAGCAGGCAGCCCACCCTGGCTGAGGAGACCACTGAAGAGTTGCACAGCACCCTGTCCTCGATTGGTGTCAATGTGGACAAACTACTTACCACCAACCAGGATGCAGCTTACTGCAGTGTCCTGAACCACTAAGCAGAACAAGATTTAGCCTACAGGCTGCTTTTTGTGTCTGTGAACTCTTGCTGTATGTGTCAATGGAATACATATATTTAAACAGCAATGCAGGTTTTGTTGTGTTTTCTGTGGATTTCTGAGGTGGAGTGAAGTAATAATGTATTGATAATTGATTAAAAATGTTGTCAAAATGACATCATCTTCTGGGCAATTTAATTTAAAGATGTTGAGTGTTCTCACATATATGTGTAGGTCAAATTACTCATATCACAACCACTTTTCAAATATGAGACTAATAGCCTGGATTAAAATATAAATTTTAATGAGAAGCACAGTGAGCAGCACACAATGAGACATGAATGAAGCATTACATTTAAACTTGGCTGTAACATTGGCTTCTTCTTCTTCTTCTTTTCCTTTCGGCTTTTCCCTTCAGGGGTCGCCACAGCGAATCAATTGCCTCCATCTAACCCTGTCTTCTGCATCCTCTTCTCTCACACCAACTACCTTCATGTCGTCTTTCACTACATCCATAAACCTCCCCTTTGGTCTTCCCCTAGGCCTCCTGCCTGGCAGTTCAAAACTCAGCATCCTTCTACCAATATATTCACTGTCTTCTACCTCCAGATCTGTCTCCTGTCTTTTCCTCAGTGACACTGTTTCTAGACCAAACAACATCGCTGGTCTCACCACAGTCTCACTCTTCCACTTGGGTCCCTCTCATTCACACACATGTACTCTGTCTTACTGTGGCTAACCTTCATTCCTCTCCTTTCCAGGACAAACCTCCACCTCTCTAGCTTCTCCTCCACCTGTTCCCTGCTCTCACTGCAGATCACAATGTCATCTGCAAACATCACAGTCCATGGAGACTCCTGTCTAACCTCCTCTGTCAGCCTGTCCATCACCATAGCGAACAAGAAGGGGCTCAGAGCTGATCCCTGATGCAGTCCCACCTCCACCTTGAACTCCTCTGTCACACCTACAGCACACCTCACCACTGTATTACAGTCCTCATACATGTCCTGCACCGTTCTAACATACTTCTCTGACACTCCAGACTTCCTCATACAATACCACAGTTCTTCTCTGGGCACCCTGTCATAAGCTTTCTCCAGATCTACAAAAACACAATGCAGCTCCGTTCTGCGTTGTTAGGCCTTGTTTGGCCTTACGCTACATCTCCCTGTACTCCTGTCTACTCTCCACAGTCCTCTCAGGGTCCCACTTCATCTTAGCTAACCTCTTTCTCTGTATACACTCCTGTATACAGAGAAACTCCTGTACACTCCTGTATAGCTTCCATCATTTCGTCCTTTTCTCAGTCTTTGTCCGCTTAATCTTCCTCACCACCATCAGTCTTCTTACACACCACCATCCTATGCTGTTTGGCAACACTCTCGCCTACTACTACTTTGAATTTCTCCTTCTCCTTCAGCTCACATCCTAATTTAAATCCAGCTCACATCTGATTTAAATTCCTTAATTTTCTCTGCTAAACCCACCACCTGTCATTCTCCCCCATTATCCCTAGATCAGCGGTCCCCAACCACTAATTCTCATTATTATAATTATTAATATTTGATTGACTTGTTCACACTTTTATTGGAAATGATCAGTATTTCTCCTATGTTGAATGCACTGATTGTAAGTCGCTATATTTCAAAATAAATCTCATCAGTGCAGTCTCTTTCATTGAGTTTTTAATATAATTATTTATTTACAATTATTTCATTATGTCATTTCTACAATTAGAAATGACACAGATTCTATTAGATAAGCTGCTATATGCATAGGCTGCTGAGGGTATTTTTCTCCGTCTCTCCCATTAAAGGGGGATACTCTGGAGCTTCAATCACTTGTCTTACTTTATATTTCTCTGCTTTTATAATTTACTACTAATGTTAAATCACACTTTTTGTGCTATCTTTGTGCTTCTGTTAGACAAGTGAGGAACACGCATGGAAGACAGGAAATCAAAAGGCCTGGAAATCCACCCCCCACTTAAGTAACAACAGCTCAATATGGACATGAAAATTCAATCTGGCCTATCTGCCACAATCTCTCAATTTTTTCTCTCTATTTTCCTTGTCTCTATTCCCAATATATTTCTTTTTCCCCACAAAACGTCAAGACGGATGACCGCCCTCCAGAGCCTGGGTCCTGCCTGGAGTTCCATCCTCAATGAAGGAGCTTTTCCCCGCCACCGTGGCTTATGCTTGCTCTTTGGAATAATTGCAGATGTGATTAAGCGCTATATAAATAAAGTTGATCGATCGATTGATTGATTTGTCTAATCCGAATGACATCCCTATGTTGTCGCTGTAGATCCTGGTGGTGTGTATCGGTGAGTTGACTTCTCGCTCATTCCTGGCATTAAGCTTGATGCCATCCTTGATGCCAGCTTGATTGTTGCCTCACTTTGGAATCGGTACCCGTAATCACTCTTTGTGATGATCTGACTGCGGGGCTTCAGGCCTTTGCAGAACACCAGTGGTGATAGTGCATCCCCTTGGTATATGCCACACTTGATGTTAACTTGGGCAATTGGCTTGGACTTGGCCTCTAGGGTTGTTTTCCACATTTCCATTGAGTCCTTGATGTACCTTTGTTCTAGTATTTCATCGATCTCTAGTTTTGATATCAGTTTTCAGTTACAGATGTTTGAGCACTGGGCTAACAGAGGTTTCTTTGTTAGCCTTGGGGGTTTTGAAACATCCATCCCACATCCGCCCCATACATCCCCTCTCTCTGGGATTTCTCGTATAGTAGTATTCCAACAACTCCATATTCTCCGCCCTTGTCCATGTGTGTCTTGTTCCAGTAATCCATTTCTCATCAGATTGCCCTGGTTCCCTAGCAAAGACACGGACCTTGTTGACCCAGGCGACGACCGGCATGTATGACTCTATCATTCTTGTGCTCGGTCATATCTGATGTAGGTTGACTGGTCAGTTGACCACTGTACTGTCCAGCTGCTATAGATATGTTTGTGTGTGTGTGTGTGTGTGTGTGTGTGTGTGTGTGTGTGTGTGTGTGTGTGTGTGTGTGTGTGTGTGTGTGTTTGTGCATGCATTCGCGTGCTTGCGTGTGTGCATATGTGTGTGTGTGTGTGTGCTTGTGTGTGTGTGTGTTCGTGTGTGTGTGTATGGGATATAGTATGACATGGGTCATCACTGGGTCAATGTTCTATTTTTAGGTTAGAGAGGTTTTATCCAATCAGAATTAAGCTAGCTTGTGTTGTCAGGTTTATCTTGGCCGGTTGTATGAAGTCTGTCTGAGGCCTTCAAAATAAACAATGCTTGCGTCTGGGCACTAAGTGA
This sequence comes from Antennarius striatus, assembly GCF_040054535.1. Lineage (NCBI taxonomy): Eukaryota > Metazoa > Chordata > Actinopteri > Lophiiformes > Antennariidae > Antennarius > Antennarius striatus. Next base: position 9,846,269 of record NC_090793.1, read on the forward strand.
ACTGGCACATGTAGTTAATATACAGATGTGATAGCCAATCAGATCACAATTGGCGACTGAGTTTGCAATTGACCTGACATTTATGTGTCCTTTGATTGGATAATCACTGCTGAGAAGGCAGCGCTATGCAGATACTATGCGGACGCTATGCAGACGCTATGCAGGCGTTATGCAGGGGCTATGCTGACACTCATTTGAAGAGAAGCTAGCTCTTGTGAGACAAGGTCATATGATCCCTGAACTAGCTACCCTGTTCTAGCTAACAAAGTTTTCTTGTGGAAAGGAAGAACAGTTGATTTTGTGTTTAAATAAGCCATTTGAACAGCTGTATTGTTAAGTACAAGCATTTTATTTATTTAATTTTTCATATTTAATATTCGTATAATTTTTTTCGTTCATATCAAATCAATTATAACGAAATAAAATGACAATTGTACTTAAAATGAAAAAAATTCTTGCTCTTCTGCAATGTGGGTAAATAATGTGGCACACATGCGCAGCTGTGTGATTGTCGTGGAAATACACAAAGAAACTTGTTTCATTATAATGCTATCACTGCAGGAAAATAACCCTTGTTATACACGACTGAGGTGACGCAACATCTACTGGTGTGTAAGTGTATTTCTGTGTTTTGTTTCTGCGGCTGTGGTGTCATAAATGATTGTCATTTCAGTGTGTAAATGGCACTGCCGGTTTTGCTCTGTGACATAGTTGTGTGACGTCTATATAGTATATATATATATATATACACATACATACATACACAGTATATATATGTGTGTGTGTGTGTGTGTGTGTGTGTGTGTGTGTGTGTGTGTGTGTGTGTGTGTGTGTGTGTGTGTGTGTGTGTGTGTGTGTATATATATATATATATATATATATATATATATATAAAACATCTCTGCCACTCCTGTCTTTTTATTAATCTTATTCCCCACCACCAGTTTCATACACACCATCAGTCCATGCTGTCTAGCTACACTGTCCATGCATTTAATTAACAAAGTTACTAGAGTATGCCATCTAAATTTCCCTTTGGGGATTATAATAAGTGTATAAAATTAAAAATTATTTTAAAAAATTAAATCAAAGGTTGTGACTTCACCTCATCGTGGATTTTTGGTAGGCAGTCACTTGATACCGTACATGCATTCTATTGGCTGATGGCATCCGGAAGTGTGCTATGTTCTGTGAGTCACGGACTTCCGTGAGGCATAAAAGTGCTTTAAACAGTTATACAGATAGAAGGTAGTTTAATATCACTATGAGGAGGATTTATAATGTTTACTGTAAATAATAAGATAAATACTTCGTTACTATACCGCGGAATTAATTATTCACGTGTGGTTCCTGGAACGCATTAAGTGCGAGTAACGAGGGCGCACTGTAATTCAAAATTAATTTTACATACAAATACAAATATAAATGGACACCATCTACAAAGCAGAACATGCCCAATGTGGTCATGTTGAAGGCAGTTGAAGGAATTTGTCAAATTTATAAAGCAATCATTAAAACAAGATATCATAAATCATTCTAAAATAATATATTTAAAACATTTAGTAGTGTGCCTCAGTTCATATACTGTACTGTACATAATGTGCACCATAAATAACACAAGCACACACAGATACAATACTATTACCTATAATGAATAAGTTAAAATGTCAACTCTGGTTCAGCATCATGATAGCAACACTTTCGTAACACAATGAAGTCATTTGGACCTCATATGGACCAACCAGACAATAAATATATGTACTTTAAATAGTTAAAACAAAACTGTTAAGCAAATGAATATTCAGCAAATCAAAACTAATCAAAAAGTTTAATCAAAATAGCACATACTTTAATTCGACTGACTTGCAGGTTCACTCAACTGTCCAGATCTTTGCTATCCTGTCCCCTCTCCCCACCCCACCTACTGTATGCCTGCTGTTTACCTCCATTGCCACTTAGCCTGCAGTTGAGCCAAGAGGCATTAAAACATATCATCAAAAAAGTTAAGGCCCATGCAGATTGCAGATAGTGCATACAAACTGTCAGATTAAGATGTCTGAGAGGATTATCCAACTAACATTTAGGCAGATTCTCTGCCAAATTACTACAAAGTACGTTTGAGTCAAACCGTTAGCACTCAAAAGAGAGCAATACTCCTGACACCCAAACTTGCCATGTGAAGAAAAACAACAATACTGATCTTTTGGATTATTACAGTCTACAATTGGCATCATGTAACGCCTCTGCATGTGGCCACATGGCGGGGACAATTTAGGTGGGGTGGCCTAAAAGGAAGCTAAGTATTTAGGTGTCTTAACCATGGTCTAAAGTGCTAACAAGGGATTAGTGAGGTAAACGCTGAAAGAGGTTTAGCACTCCAAGCTTAGGACCAGCATTGCTTCAGTAATTACACATCAGTTGCAAGGTACAGCAACCTGTTAGATGGGAGATCACAGGGCTGTCAGGACAGGGAGGGCTTAACGCAAAAGATAAGGCCATCTAATGGAGATGAAAAGAATCAGTATTTAAAAGGTCTTTTTTAGGTTTAGGCAGTTAGCTGGCAACCAGCCAGTTTGTTGGTTAGTGGGAGGTCATTTAGTTAGGAGTGAGACAAACGGTAGTTAGAGACGTTCTGTGAGCTGATCAAAATAAAAAATTTTTTTTCCATTTTTGGCTTCTTTTTCCACCTGAATTGGAACTAAATCAGTTTCGAGCTCTGCTCATTGCACAGACATTGAAGGTAAGACCCATCAAACTTCCCTTTCTTAAAGCCTGCACTCTCACCTCATACAGATATGTCCCTTGCTTGTCTTTTCTCTTCTTTAAATTTTATTTGAATCATTGTAAGTCATATTTATAATTCATTTTTTCTTTTAAAACTGGAAAACATGAGGAATTTGTGATAGATTCTTTCATATGATCTATGTGGTGCCTCACTATGGGATTATATTGTGAAAAAAGAACTTTAAAATTATCGCATGCAGCTGAATTTTGCATAACATTTGGGTGAAAACCCAAAATATTCAAATTGTAAGTCTTGCAGGCTGCAAGCTATAGAAAAGGCTGCTGATCTCTAAATAAGTGATTAATCCAAAGGGAAATGTGATTAGAGGAGCAACCTTGAAAGATACATAATTAACCTATTGATTGGTAGAGAATCTGTAAGGACATGAAAATAAAGCAGGAATGCATGAATGTGGTTTTCTTGCTTATCAGCTGCTATGATTACATAGGTGTATCTGTAATTTCTATGTATAAAGTCATGTTTATTTTTTGGAATTCAAAATGATCCTTAGATTTCTTTATTTTTGTTAATTTTTAACATACAAAATTTAATTCTTAAATCAATGCTGCAGCTCATGTGTCATGTATGACTGATCTGCTTCACGTAACTTACAGAACTTCATGCCTTAGCATGTGTTTGTTGTGTGGAAGAGGATTAGGACAGACTAGACAATAATTCTATCTTGTCTGATATGACCTCCTCAGAGCTCGATCTAAGTTGTCAGCAATTTTTCTCTTTAATTCATTCTTGTAATAAGATTAACTAGGCAACTGCAAATCCAGGGAGTACAATCCTCGGATTTGGCAGCTACAGTGTTGCCCCTGCTTTCCAAGGAAATACAACATTTTGGTTCGTCTGTAACAACAGTTTCACTGAAAAATACCAAAATCACTTGAAGTTTCAGATTCTGTAAATTTGTAAAATATTAGGCTTGAACTTGTAGTGCAGAAGTTGACACAGCTTAAAACTTAACTTAAGAGACTTATAATCAAAGTTATCTGTGACCAAGCAGGCCTTACAAGGGATTCCTTCAAGTAGCTCAGGCTCCCACAAGCCCTAATGTGTTCTGCTCATGGAACCATCTGTAATTATTTCAGAAGGTGATGAATCATTCTATTTTTAAAGTTTGCAAAGCAAAACAGTAGCTGGACATTATATATTTTATTGCTCAACTTGCAAACTTTTTAAAATTTTTATCAGCAGCATTATCACTTAACCGAAACATTAAGGTATATTGTGTTTATATTATCTTTTGTAGCGATGCAAGTTTTTATTAGTATATTCATATGTCCGCGGTACACTGGCGTCGTGCCCGGAGTGTCCCCCGCCTCACGCCCTGAGACTACCAGGATAGGCACTGGCTACCCCGCGACCTGCGTTAGCGGATTAAGCGGGTTGGAAAATGAATGAATGAATATTCATATGTTTGTTTTACCATTGAAGTTTGGCCTGTCTCTCCTGTTGTACTGCAGTCTCCTTAGAATGTTCTACTGTCAATAAATGTACCCAAGCCAACTCAGTTGATTGGAGTTTTCTCTTCAGGATTTAATGGCATATAAATATGTCCTTGTTTTTGTTTTGTTTTTTAAATATGGACAAGAAGACATAATTCTAAGAAAATACCGTCAAATCTTGAAACAAAGATATGATTCATGTGCTGAATATTTATTAATTCAGATGAAGGAGGATTCCAGGAATACCTATAAAAGGGATAAATGTAAAACATAGCGGAAAATGAATTTCTGTGGGTAGAATACATGCGTGAGTCATTGCATGTGAGGCACGGTCTGTTGCTAACACTGGCTCCTCTCTCCCTGATGTAACAACCAGTCAGAGGCTCTGGGACCAAGATTATATTGCTGTATTTATTGTACATTTATTCACTAAATATTGATCCTCTTCATCCATTCTAACCCCAACAAAGTCAAATGATCTTGAAACATCACAGTACCAGACAAGAAAGATTACAGTACCAGACAAGAAAGTGCACATGATTAATACAACGTGAAGAGAGTGTAAAGTTAGTACAGTGTTTTTTTGTTTGTTTTGGTTTGTTTATTTTATTTAGAAAGAGCACATTCAAGTGACAATGTCACAACCTCTTACGTTCAGCCTCAAGCACATATCTATACAATGAAATTATCATAAACAGTCACATTTTTCCTAAGTAAATTTTTATGTTGCTCTTTCAAGTGTTTTTAACGCTTTAGGCAATACTATGTTACACATGTATCTTAGGCTCTGGGTCTGATATTTCAATATCCACTTGGGAATTACAAAGACAAAAGCACACACATCAAATACATGCCTTTTTAAGTACTGATGCAAGCTATTATAACATTGGCAAAGAAAAAATGGAGGCAAGGTGCATGTCTTCACACCACATAGTTGCACATAAACCGATTGCAATCCCAGATTTATCCCCAAGGTGTTTTTAGGACATCTTGGAGCTAATGGTAGCTAATAGGCTTAGCACTTAGGGTGTATTGTCCAGGATGCTTACAGGCAAGGTTTGCTGGGGGTAAAACTCTAAACGTGCGGATTACCTCCAACACATCCCTTTAAAGTGCTGTATAGCCAGGACTTAGCTAATAGGATCCTGGGGGTAGCAAGTGCCTGGGAGTGTGGGAGTCACTGGGGGGTGGAGGAGCCAACGTGGCAAAGTGGGCAGGTCAGCAGATGTAGCTAGCAGAATGTTGCAGGACTAATAGGAGGATTACAGTTCTCAGATTAGATGGCTTCAGAGGGAACTTCAGTAACTGGGGATAATGCACAAGGACCCTGGCAAATCTTGTGGCAGTATTTGTCTGAGGAACAGACAGCAGTGGAAATGCAATCTAGTACAAATGTAATATTTGCCCTACACGATGACAGATATGTCAATAAAATACAATTAGGAGGAATATAAGAAATAGAAATCTGAAAGGTTACTGTTGGGATGTAGATTCAGATTTGTCTTATTAGGAGCATATTGCACTAGTCTTGGATTATCAGAACTGGATTATTGCACGACAATTTGCACTACAGTATGATAGTTTGTTATTGGATTTTTGTGGCGTAGATGTGTCCAAATTAATTAAATTCACAAGCTGTAGGCCCAGTCAAGAGCAATGTGGCTATTTGTGTAGTATTTTACATACATTTTATTTTATACATATATGGATATTTATTCACCACCACAGGAGGATAACAATTTTCTTAATAAGTGGAGATTTTAAATTTGGTTACATTATTTAAGGGGTTAGTAATAAGGTTAGCGTTTAGTTCTTAGTGTTAAACTTAATTTTAGCATTAGAAGTTTTGTGACAGAGATAGTTAAGGTTAAGATTGGTATGAGCATCAAATGGTTAGGAAAAGAATTTGGCCCTATATACAGGGATTCCTGCTGTTAACATGACAACCAACAAGTTTGTGGTGTTAAATTATGTTAAATTATGTCTGATTTGTAGAAGCATTGTTCTTAGCAGTGTTTTCTGGCGTATGTAATGAGTTTGTGTAGATAGATGTTTGATAATAAGTTCAATTTTGGAAAAAAGTCAAAATATTATTAAGTGTAACAAATAGAGATGCCTCTTCAGTGTGTATTGATTTACTGCCCTCCAGAGGTCTTAGGAAGAAATTACAATATGCACACATTTATGCATGATTCACTACAGTACTCCTCCAAGCTACACAACTATACAGTATGCAAAATTTCTGTACCCAGTTTAACAACAAGGTTTACAAGTCCCTCTTTTAAACGTGAATTTCTGCAGTGTTCCATCGGAGTTCAAGACCGCGTGTGTCATGACACCACGGGAGCAGCTGAGGAAGATGACAGCGCTGGGAGAGCAGGGGGCTTTGGATGAGAAGCACTGGTACCGTCTCGTCAATGGCATGTCAGCTGGAGGTGAGAAATGAAAACACAAATGTTAGATTAAACAGCATAACATAAATATAACAAGAGTCAGATAAAAACTTAAGCACTGGTGTAGAAAGATATTTTTTAACATTCTGTAAATTATCTGCATTTGGCCTCAACCTTGAGCTCAGAAAAGGTTTGACCTAACATGTATTAAACATTGTGGATTTGTAACCTGCTGCAACCTCAGCTTTTAGTCATTCTTTTTCTTACGTATTGTTAACTAAGTTGAAGCTATGGCTTTATCCGTGGCACTTTGTGTTCCTTTGTAGAGATAAGGCAGAGACAAGAGCTGATCATGAGAAACCAGATGGCCATGACTCCACAAATCCTCACACAGGGTCAGCAGAGGTTGCAAGGGGTCACAGGACAGTTTGAACCTCGCTTCATGGACAGGTTTGTATCTGAAAAACCCAAAGCAGTCGCTATATAGAAAAAGACATTAAAGTAACGGAAGTCTGTAGGTGCACAAATGAATGCAACATGGCTACTGCAGAAAAAAATCTGACGTAACGTCCTGTTTATTTGAATAGTCTTTTTATTGCGTTCAAGAGCATATAACACACTTGATATCATTTCTATATGATGATAAGGTTTTCCACGGGTTTCTGTCATTAGGGAGCTGGTTACTCCCACTGAGATGGTACCATCTGATGCCAGACAGATGCATTTGGGACCTCACCTGGGTCCACCTTTGCCTCCACATGCTAATCTCATGCCTGGGAGAGTTTTCCCTGGAGGAGGTAAACCAATGCTCTCTTCATGTCTTACAGCATTCACAGAACCCCCAATGAACGAGCCATACTATAACTATGGCTTTCAATGTGCATTAGCAACTCGTCTTTCTTTTTCTCTCTCTATTTCAGCTGGTTATGGCTTCTTGCCCTCAGAGCCAATGGAAACAGTTGCAAAGCGACAGGAGCTTATTCATAAGCAAAACATAGCCAGGTGTTATATGCAGAGAATTCACCCACACACTCACACACACACACACACACACACACACACACACACACACACACACACACACACACACACACACACACACACACACACACACACACACACACACACACACACACACACACACCCAAATGGTATCTCATGTCTTATCTTGCTGTATTCAGTCACTTGAATTGAGATTAAAAAAGTGAAATATCATTACACTGCACATCATTACAAAATATTTGTTGCTAATATTTGTCTGAATTTCTATTCAGAATGGAAATGAATGCCATCCTGCATCAGAAGGAGCTGGAGAATGCACACCAGAAGGGACTCATGGGAATTGACAATCCCATGTCATACCCTTCAAACTCAATGGCATTCAGAGGTCGTCAGCGGATGCCAGATGGCCATGAAGTCTTTGTCCACCGTCCTACCCTGGATGAACTGCACTCCAACAGTATACTCATGTCAGCAAGCCCCTACCCATCAATCAGCACACTCCACAGGGAGAGAGGACGCAGGGCCGGAAGGAGACCAACTGCTCACAAGAGTGCAGAGCCCCATGTTGCCATCCTGAAGGGCCAGACTGAGGACAAAAGTGTTGAAGAGAGCCCAGGAGCCACATCTGGGGAGGAGAAAGAGGTGGAGGTAAAGGAGGACATGGGGGAGGAATGTGCCAACAGCAAGACACTTCATCAAGCAAAGATAGACTCTGAGGTTCCCAGAGGAAGCAGGAAGAATTGCAAAGAGGGGGAGTCAGGACTGCTTAAAGGTTGTGTGAACAGCCAAGACAGGTGCTCAGATGTGGTCAACAGTGGCACAAACGATAAAGATATGCCAAGCCAATGCTCAGCTTTCCAGGAAAAATTCATGTATCCCTCTACTGATGGAGTCCTTACAAGCGTCCCTTACATGTTCCCAGTCACTGGAAATGGTTTCCTTCCACCTGGTGGGTTTGGTGAACAAAATGTAAAAGATAATATTAAGCCATACCAGTAAAATGTTTGGACACAGTTTTACATTCACCGTAAACTGTGTCAAACTTATGAACTGTATCATTATTTTTATAAATGTACATCATTATTTTGTCCAGGTCCACCAAATCTCTTTCTCAATGGCAATGAGGTGTCTGAAGACATAAGGAAGTGGACAGTAAATGATGTGTACAACTTTATTAATAATATACCCATATGTTCAGAATACGCTCAGGTTAGTTCCAGTTTTGATTTTTTTTCTTCTTTTCTCTTTGTTTCTTTGTTATGCTAATGTCAGGCCTTTTTGTACTCATTCTGCAGACATTCAAGGACCACATGATTGACGGGGAAACATTGCCCCTCCTGTCAGAGGAGCATCTTCTTGACACATTGGGGCTCAAACTGGGACCAGCTCTCAAGATCCGCTCACAGGTAGTTAATGTAGAGTTTGACTAAGTGTAAAATTCACAAGTCTCACCTGGACCTATATTTAAACATCTTTTGATTTGAAAATCAATTAAATGACAGATATGGCTGTGGCTTAATCTCACAACGCTCAAATCAAAACCTATTTGGTAGAATTAAAATCTGTGTTGGACAGCCAAAAGCACAAGTCTCATTTGAAATGTTGTATTCTAAAATCTTATGTCATGAGGGGGTCATATTCTCATTCACAACGCTTAAATCTGTTCAATATTCATTTGATTTTGATTTTTCTGGTTGGCAATTCTACACTGTAAAACCCCAAGTTCCCTTCTATAGCTCTGACTCATATTTAGACTATTGTCATCATGCAGCATTCCCCACTCATTAGATTTGATACTTGTGTTTCTGGGGAAATGAAAAAATAAGGAAAAATTCCACTGTTTTGGAATAAGTAACTGAAAATATTATGCGTGAATAATGCGCTGGAAAAATCCATTTTATGGGCCGGTTGTAAAATTTTGGTATGACTTATTTTCACAGGACAAAATTTAACTAACAGACCTGGGGTTAAAAATATCAACATTCCCCTTTAAAATCCTGGGTTTTAAAATTAATCAAATGTATTTATCCCTCTACAGGTCTCCAGGCGCCTGGGCAACATATTGTACATGATGAACCTGCCACTCTCCTCCTCGACTCTACAGACCACACCAGACAAACCCGGGGACCGCTCACCAGACAGTGGCTCTCCTGTTAACTGCAACAGTGATGAGATGATTGCAAGTCCAAGAGACCATGATGTCATCAAATCCACAGAGCTACTTCATGATACAGAAAACCACTCCCCTCCCTGTGCCAGCAGTGAGACTGTCTGACCTGCAACAATAATGCACCTAATCAGTGTGGACCTGTGACACTATCTTAACTGTTTCTGAAATGTTTTTCAAACTTTTTGTAATCCAAGTATTTAAGGCACATACTTTATTTACTATTTTTATTTCCATGGATGGATGGATGGATGGACGGACAGACAGACAGACAGACGGATGGATGGATAAATACTGAATATACATGCACATGTTTTTCCAGTGAAATTGCTGTGGGGGTTAAATCACAAGACAATAGGAAGGTCCTTTTTCTTTTTTTTTATTGCTTCATTAAATTTTCTTTCAAGAAGTCCCCAGAAACCACTTGAGAATGGTTTTAGTAGAGAATAGTGGAGTATCTTTGCCAGGGATGTAGCTGAGTTGTAGACCTCATGCTTTGAATATATGCTGCCCCAGGTTTAGTCCCCACACCTGCAGCCCTATGGGGCCACAAGCCATTGTCAATTGTAGGCCAATGTAGAGCAGGAGTGTCAAACTCGTTTTCACCGAGGGCCACATCAGCATAATGGCTGTCCTTAAAGGGCCACAGCTCCTCAGTGACAGAAAGGTCTGACTTCACGCCTCTAATAAAAACTGATAGCTGCGCTGTATCTGTGTTGTCTGTTCTTTCATCAACAGCTAATGTCAAAGCTATGTAGCTTCGTGCCTCCTCAGCGAACTGTGTTGCCAGGTTTTCTGCCAGTTCCTTAACTCGGTCCGCGATGGAGTTTCTTGATGAACGGACATTTCTGAAGTTCTGTATCTGCTAACAGAACTTCAGTATGCACTTCTTCAAAAACGCTCTCGCTAAAAAAGACTTGGAAGTGTGGGCGATTTCCTTAGGCACAATAAAGCTAGTTTTCACTAACGAATTGTTTTTGTGGATTTTGTGAACACACTCTGCTAAAACCGCAGTTTGCCTTTTACCTTTTGAGCAATTTTTGTTGCCTCCATCTGACTCTGTCCTCTGCATCCTCTTCTCTCACAGCAACTACCTTCATGTCCTCTTTCACTACATCCATAAACCTCCTCTTTGGTCTTCCTCTAGGCTTCCTGCCTGGCAGTTCAAAACTCAGCATCCTTCTACCAATATATTCACTATATCTCCTCTAGACATGTCTAAACCATCTCAGTCTGGCCTCTCTGACTTTGACTAACATGTGCTGTCCCTCTGATGTACTCATTCCTGATCCTATCCATCCTGGTCACTGTCAAAGAGAACCTCAGCATCTTCATCTCTGCTACCTCCAGCTCTGTCTCCTGTCTTTTCCTCAGTGACACTGTCTCTAAGCCAAACAACACCGCTGGTCTCACCACAGTTTTGTACACCTTTCCTTTCATTTTAACTGAAACTCTTCTATCATACATCACACCTGACACTTTCCTCCACCCGTTCCATCCTGCCTGTACACGCTTCTTCACCTCTTTTCCACACTCTCCATTGCTCTGGACTGTTGACCTTAAGAGGGAAAACATTGCTTCATCAGCTGATGAATGAATACTGAATAATTGTACTGTTCTGCTTCTCTCACCACATCACAAAATCAAGAAAACAAACTGTTAACTAAAGCAATCACAGACCCTTGACAGTAAGTCACAATTATAAAAATATTAAAAGTTGGCATTACTTAAAGTTCAACAACGGCTAATACAAATGATCAAAAAAATAATTTATGGATTAAATGTGGTGGAGCCTTCAAATAATGTTGTTTTTTTAAAAGTTGTTTATATGGAGGCTAAAAGTGAAGCTAAATGACGCTGACATACTTGCTATGTCACGTAAAAATACTTCATTTTTTTCATTGAATACAAAGTACTTTGACAAAAACACAAATGCACTTCAAGAGTCAAAAGTAATCATAATGCAAAATGGAAGGTTTTAGAAAATCAATTATTACATCAAATTATAATCATTGATGTAGGCATACTGTACTTAGCCTTCAAATTCAACATTATAAAGTATGTTGTAAATGTGGGTCTTTTTGTAAATAAAAGCTTGACGAATATCCTCAAAAGTACCGTAATAACGATTTATGCACTCAGATTTGGTTCAAACTTCCCAAAAGACTCAAACTCCTTCCCCCGAGAACCACAGAATCTCGCGATATTTCCTCCAAACTCGTCGCACGGTTCCACAGAATCTCGCGATATTTCCTCCAAACGCGTCGCACGGTTCCCGAGCTGAGTTGGAGGATCATGGCGGAGCGCAGGAGACACAAGAAACGAATCCAGGTAACATCTTTCACTTCACCCAAATAATTTCTAATATAAATTGACAAGTAAGCAGCAGTCCTGTGGTGCTTATTAATGATGTGTTGTTTGATTTTTTACAAATGTCAGTACTCTGGTGGGGGACCATTTACAGATCTATGATCCCAGATAATGGCTAACGATAGCTAGCATTAGCGGGTTAGCAAAAACAGATGTTATTATTTGTATTTTCATTTCCGACCTAGTTACATTCACCAAATGAAGTAGTCACACACTGCTCTACGCTTCAAAACTCAGTTATGACTACTTGTCAACGAACTGTCTCGCCAGTCCGCCGTTTTTATCACGATCGTACTGGTTTAAAACATTTGCAGTATATACTGTAAGATGCGTCCGCGTTCGACGTGTTTACACTCATGTCGTGAGGCAGCTGTGTTCCTCTGTCACACTACGATGTTCTCTGTCCAGATGTCAGTAAAAACCTTCTTCTCAGAAAGACAGAGGACTGACTTTAGTAAAGCAACAGCTTTCAGACTGGTTACAGGTTTTGTGGGAAAACAAGCTCACTCAAGCCTCTAAAAACAACCTTAAAACAACCTGAAGGCCTCTATGTGATGGACCAGTTTCCTTACATCACGTATGTACTGTTATCTCTATGTTTGGACTGCAGCTACAAAGATCACCACTCTACGTTACACAACACACCTGATTATCAACATTGTGTTTAACAGCTTTCCAGGATTAAAATGTGTTAGATATCCTTCCAACACTTATCTGGATATACATTTCAAACCAATATTTATTTCCATTAAAAATGAAATACTTTTGAAATTAAAAATGTACTGTATAGTTCTGTACAGTGTGCTGATGACATACTGATATTGGCAGGTTGAGTGAGAGCAGATTGAGATTATGGATGGTGAGATGATGCTCAATCAGAACCAGTGTTACACATTTTTGAAGTACTTTATTGACAATCAGATTTTTTTTTTTTTTAAAGATGCATGATGGTTAGGTCCATCATCGATGCATCCTTAACCAGTCCTTGCGTGGGTTACTGATAGTCAGTGTTTGCATACTGTGGAAGTTATCCTGATAGCTGTTCCTCCTTCTGTGTGAGGAAAGAGTAGTTGAGCATCTTTTACAGGCCAGGTTCAGATCATGTAGATGGTTACCAGAGGCCTTTGGTAGAAGGAGCTTTATGTAACAAATGCCGATGCCTGCATCTTTGAACATACTGTAGTTCGGTTTTGAAGGCCTCATCTTCATTAAGCTGCCCTTATATTCAGCTAAGCTTGATAAGGCAAAACTGAGGCTTTGGTGTGCTGACGCTCTAATGCTGTATCTTGACTTTGAGGTAGTTCTGCTGTAGGAAACTGCCATGTTGTGAGAAGGTAGAGCTTTCGAATATTGATATAGATTAGGAGTGCTCACTTTTTTTTTTTAGCATGGGAGGTACTTAAAAATTAAATAACATACAAAAATGAAAACCATAAATTTATTAATAATGTTAAGAATTCTTTATATGTAACTTGATATTGCACAGCACAACACAAATGTCTTTTTGTGCATCTCCACCTTTGAATCCAGGTTCTCCAGTTTTTCTAATCATGCTGCTGAAGCTTTGAGGAGAGATGCTGCATCTTTATTTTGAAAGCATTAATTATTTTTTTTAATTAATGGAGTCAGCTCTTTCAAAGAATGCTTATTTTAATATATCTCCATCTTGGAAGGAAAACTTGTTGGATGACGTGACTCAGCCAGAACGATGCTTCAATGGTGGCTTTCACTTTTGAAGTTGGCTGCAAAAAAAATGACTGCTGTCCAGAAAACTGGCTTTTAGTTACTTTACCTTTCCCTTTGTCGGTTCACTTTTCAGCCGTAAGTCAGTTTTGTAGTTTCTAAGAACAGTCCGAAAACACTGCTCTACATTTCCCTTCATGGGTACAGTATAATATCAACTGAGGCAAACACATTTCAAATATGTCATAATAAAAAAAGGTCCTCTTCCCACTCACTATGAAAGTGGTAAGTGTTTGTTTTCATATTTGGTCCAGGTCCTCCACTCATTTCTTTGCTTTTTCCGAAGTTTAAGAAAAAAAAAGCAAGGGCTAAAAATTGTAGGTAACTTGCGAGCTTGTTAGTGTTAGCTGTCTTAATGTGGCCGTCCATAAACTGTTGATAGAAATCAGCAGGTCTCTTTTTTTCATCATGCAGCACAAATATGTTGTAAATTTTTCCTATTGAGTGTAACTGGTTGTAATAAATAGTCTGTTGTTATCTTTAACAATATTGATGAATGTTACGTTCATCCTTTTATATCATATTAATATCTTAGTTTTGTGTAAAGTAACTTGGAATTAGATGCGTTTTTTGTGCTCTGATTTATTTGAAATGAAATACTATGCAATTTCCGCCGGGATTAATAAAGTATCTATCTATCTATCTATCTATCTATCTATCTATCTATCTATCTATCTATCTATCTATCTATCTATCTATCTATCTATCTATCTATCTATCTATCTATCTATCTATCTATCTATCTATCTATCTATCTATCTATCTATCTATCTATCTATCTATCTATCAATCAATCAATCAAAGCCAGGCTTCTGGCTGATTGATTCCTTTAACTTGTGATTCTTTTTCATGTGCTGCTGTAGTTGTATTTAAATGGGGTTATGTTGAAGTTCCAAGATACTAAAAGTCAGTGAGAGATGATATCAAAGTGTTAATAAAGTTTGTTGGGTGTTTAAGATTCACTGTTGGTTGTATTCTAGGAGTTCAATGCCAGAATGTACCTAAAATTGTTTTTATACGTATGTAAATTTGTTCATCTGTATTATACAGGAGGTGAATGAGCCCACCAAGGAGGAGAAGGCAGTGGCCAAGTACCTCCGATTTAATTGTCCCACTAAATCCACCAACATGATGGGACACAGGGTCGACTATTTCATTGGTCAGTGCTCGGCTGTTAAGACAACAGTCAAAATATCTAGAATCTAGATACAAGTATGAATTAGGAAAGATGTCAAACACTGCCCCTTGTTTTCAAACAGATAATCTGCCCTGTTGTGTTTAAGTTCATCCATTGGAACCATGAAGTTAAGGCTGCTTTTTAGAAGACAGAATGTAATTTATGAATTGGACGCACAGTGACTTGTAAAAGAAATTAAAAATTAGAATAATTTCCATCTTTTAAGTTGTTTCAGTAAAAAACATGTTTACCAGAACGATTATGGCCTTGCTATTGTGTTCTCAATTGTCTGTGTGTGTATGTGTGTGTGTTGTCATTAGCATCCAAAGCAGTGGATTGTATGCTGGACTCCAAGTGGGCCAAGGCCAAGAAAGGAGAGGAGGCGTTGTTCACAACGAGAGAATCGGTGGTGGATTACTGCAACAGGTTAGTTATAAGAGGCACTGCCACACTTCTGATTCTGTAGATGATGAAACATTGTGTACGGGATTTTATTCCAAAGCAAAGTGATACAAGGACACGAAAAATTCTTTTCAAATTGAGTGATTATTGTTTCATAAGTTTGTATGATGTTTTTTATGACAACCAACTACAATACAGCAATGTCCAAGACCTGAGTGTCTTATATGACAGATATGCTGTCATATAAGATGATGTAAAACAACATATTCACATTCAATGAGATGGAAGCAATGTCTTGACTGAAAATTAATTTTCTAGATTTTAGAGCAGTGAATTTCAACTCTCAGCCCACAGGTCTTTTAACATTTCTTTCATTGTATCACATGCTTTTCAAATTTTATCCATATTTGTTTTTAACAAGTGTCAAAACTGTCCTTGCTTGGGCTTTTCTTTCCCCACGCAATAGCACATAATTATAAGAAATTCTTGTTTAGGTTGATGGTAGGCCTATAACTGTGGTGAGACCAGCGATGTTGTTTGGTCTAGAGACAGTGTCACTGAAGAAAAGACAGGAGACAGAGCTGGAGGTAGCAGAGATGAAGATGCTGAGGATCTCTTTGGGAGTGACCAGGAAGGATAGGATCAGGGATGAGTACATCAGAGGGACAGCACATGTTAGAGGTTTTGGAGATAAAGTCAGAGAGGCCAGACTGAGATGGTTTGGACATGTCCAGAGGAGAGATAGTGAATATATTGGTAGAAGGATGCTGAGTTTTGAACTGCCAGGCAGGAGGCCTAGAGGAAGACCAAAGAGGAGGTTTATGGATGTAATGAGGGAAGACATGAAGGTAGTTGGTGTGAGAGAAGAGGATTCAAAGGACAGGGCTAGATGGAGGAAATTGATTCGCTGTGGCGACCCCTGAAGGGAAAAGCCGAAAGGAAAAGAAGAAGGTAGGCCTATAACCCTAAATTCCAAACAGTTGAGCATTCATACTTAATACAAACACAAATGAAACATTTAATATTCCTGTGCCAGCCACAATGTAGAAGAGGGCCTGATTAGGCTTCAGGGTCATGGATAAGGGTGGATAGTATGAATTTGGGTACAGGGTTTAGTCTAATGCGAGTGGTCTATAAAACGTAGCATTAACACTCTATAGATCAAGATTTCACATGTCATGTCAAAATAACTCGGCAAGTATAAGACTTAGTGAACAGTTTGCTCTGATGTCAGACTTCATGTGACCTTTTTGGCTTCTTGTTGGTGCGTCATCTGTAGAGTTTCACCCTTTTATCCACATCTGTAAACTGAGCAGGATATGAATGCACAATGTATTTATGTGCACAGGGATGTTCACAACCTGACAAATCAGGTCAGGTTGAAAGTTAGTGCCTGCAATGAAGACTATATGCTACCTGCAAGACATCTGTCACAATCTTCTTGTTAGTTATTATTTATTTATTTTATTATGATGACGTCCCCCTGCAGGAGCTGAATGCTAGGGTTGGCTTAGTCTGGAAAGGCTCCGTCTCTTTTTGTTGAGGAACCAATTTTGGCCTGGTTCGGTTTCTGCCCCAAAGCATTAAGCGCTGAACATTGAACTGTCAATGTTTTGCTATTTGATGTTAACTATTAGTCTTTTAGTCTATTAACTATTGGTTAACTGAGACACCAAATGGAAATAAAACTGAGTAATCAAGCATGAAGTGGCAGAATTAAGATTTCAAAGCAGCATTGTTTTTTTGAAGAGCCTCTGACTTTTCAAGGTAGGACTCCTTGAAGCTCAAATGCTTTGTGTTGTGGTGACGCCTCAGATTATATTCTTTAGCGTAGCGAGTTTTGTTACAAATGAGGTACATTAGTACCGCATTTCTAAAAGGTGGTTCTACGAAAACATGCTCATTAATCAATTCTTTATTAAATCTGTGGTTTTCTGCGTCATATATTATCTCAAATGATAATATATTTCTTGGGATACAGTACTTTTATTATAATGTACTAAAGCATGAGGTTCACACGGTATCTGCCAAGATAAATTCTTACCCATGGGGATAATACGGTTGATTTAGTCCTCTTTTACAGGCATGAAAATGAAAGACAAATAAGGTGCTTTTAGCCTTGAAGGTTGAACTTCTGTCACATTTACTAACACAAGCCACAAATGTATGCTTTGAGGAATGAGAACTTTGCCTCTCATCTGAGATATTGCACACTGACAGAATCCTTTTACACTTTCCTTCATTCATTTTTGATACCTGCTTCACCTGCTGTCACGGGGTGCTGAAGCCTATAATTAAACTAAATCAGTTTGTGACATTCTCATCCCTCATTTTGCTGTAGACTACTAAAGAAGCAGTTCTTCCACCGGGCCCTCAAGGTGATGAAGAAAAAACCCGAGAAAGACACCAAGAAAGAAAAAGAGAAGGAGGATAAGAAAGACAAGGAAAAGGCTAAGACTGACAGCACCAAAGATGAAGAGAAAAAAGGGAAGAAGGAGAAAGAGAAGAAGAAGGAGTCTGATGTTTCAGAATCCAAGAAAGAGAAGAATGTAAGTGACCAGCTCTGTTTTCCTCTGTGATGACAAAACACTGCTTTGATCGACTTAACAAGGATATTACAGTTAACGGATCTTATGTTTCAATTTGTTTTTATTAAAAAAGTCCCCTTAAAAATACCAAAGTGATGGTATTGTTCTCCTCTAATTCTAAAAAAGAAAGCAAACTTCTAAACTCCTTAAGCAAAACTTCACTGCAATCATATGTAGGAGGCCATGATCCATCACTATAATCTACAAGTTACACTGTAACTCTGGAAAATGTTGTTTGTCAATACGTACTTTCTGTTTGAAATTTTCTCTGATTAGGATGACAGTCCTAAGAAGAAGAAAGAGGCAAAGAGGAAGTTTAAACTGGAGCCTCATGAAGATCAGCTGTTCCTCGATGGAAACGAGGTAAGGCCGGTGGATGATGAGCCCACAGAAGAGAACTGTTTTTGATCCTGAATTCCAAGTCTCTTTCCTCTTAGGTGTACGTATGGATTTATGATCCTGTCCACTTGAAGACCTTTGCCATGGGGCTGATACTCGGTGAGTCAGTGGGTAAAATTCATGCCTTTAATCAAACAAGGTATTTATTGATTGTTATCTGTTGCCAATGGTTACAAATTTTATTCATGTTCAAAATTGTGTTTGTGTGTTTCAGTCATTGCAGTGATAGCAGCTACATTGTTCCCACTTTGGCCGGCAGAAATGCGTGTTGGAGTTTATTACCTAAGTGTGGCAGCAGGCTGCTTTGTGGCCAGTATATTGCTTCTTGCTGTTGGTAGGTGCTTCATGAAAAAATACCTCAGTGAAATTATTCCTGTATTCCTTCGCTTATTCGTGCTTCAAGATGTGCGTCTTCACTACATTGTGATTTAAAAAAAAAAAAGAATATATATATATATATATATATATATATCATATATTGTACTCAATGAGATGTAAGTTTCTTCTCATCAAGGACAAGGGAGAGAGTGAGAGGCGAGGAGCAAGTGTCTCCCATGAGCTGTAGTCACATGATACCGTACGTGCGTGCTATTGGCTCATAGCATCTGTTTGTGCGCTGCATTCCGAGACTCACGGTTTCTGCAAGTTTACAAACGTGTTTTAAATAGTTTATAAGAGCGTGGGAAAAGGTAATGCAGTAATCCCTCGCTTATTCGCATTTAAAGATGCACGGTTTCAGTACATCTCAGATTTTTAGTAGGTAGTCAGGTGATACCGTACACGCATGCTATTGGCTGACAGATCCGGAAGTGCGTTGCATTCCGGGACTCACAGAACGCAGCACACCTCCGTGAGTCACAAAAGTGCTTTAAACAGTTTATACGAGTGTGGGAAAAGGTAATACAGATAGAAGGTGGTTTAATATCAGTATGGAGATATCAGTAATATCAGTTCATAAACGTTTAAATCATACGTAAATATTAAAATAGTTTGTTGATATAACACAGATTTTTGTTTTTCACGGGTGGTCCTGGAACGCATTAACCGTGAGTAATGAGGGATTACTGATAGTCAATGGGACTGCATTGTAGAGAGTTAAGATGTGATCCCAGTTTTCTAGCCTCCTCAAGCTTGAACACATGCTGGGGGAAAAAAAGCATGTTTGTTAAGTTGTTGGTTTCATAAAATTAGAAATATTTACTTTATGATTTTTACACTTTTAGCAAAAGTAAGTAAAGATAAAAAAAATTAGCAACTGTCCAGTACAACATCACCATCTTCTTGAGTGCCAAACGTCAATATGAAATTACCTCTTTGACTGTCAATAAAAACAACCCCCATAACTAAGGATGCATTGAAGATGCCTGTCAAACAAGTGGTAAATGGTAAAATGATTACTATAAATAATATATTATTGCTTTGTAATTACATACTATAAAAGAAGTCTATGGAATTGTTTATTTTTTTTGTTTAAAGAAATTATCTTTTAAGACAAGGCAAACCTGCCCAGTACCTTTCAAACAGAGGAATTGTAACAGTAGAGCAAAGTGTAAAGAAACAAGAATAGTTGAAAATTTGATGAAATTTGATTTGCTTGAAGTCTATCACATGGTTGTTGCTTCTCTCCTTAGCTCGCTGCATCCTCTTTTTGATCATATGGCTGGTGACGGGCGGGCGCCACCACTTCTGGTTCCTTCCTAACCTGACTGCAGATGTAGGATTCATCGACTCGTTCAGGCCCCTCTACACTCATGAGTACAAAGGACCTCGAGCCAGCAACAAGAAGGGCTCCGACAAAACAGAAGAGAAGAACAACTCCTCCAGCAAGGCTCAGAAGTCAGACAGTGATGAAAAGTCAGACAGTGAGAAGAAGGATGGTGATGAGGAGGATGACGATGAAGAGGAGGAGTGCAAAGCTTCAGAGGAGAATAGGGAAGCCGAGGGGGAAGGAACAGATCGCCAGTCAGACACAGACAGCGACCGCCGAGAGGATGAAGGCTCACAGCACAGCAATGGAAACGACTTTGAGATGATCACTAGGGAGGAGCTGGAGCAACACACAGAGGAGGAACACGAGGAAGAAGGAGAAGAAGAGGAGGAGGAGGAGGAGGAGGAGGAAAAGACACAGGAAAGGAAAGAAGGGAGTGAAAGTGAGACTAAACCCGAGACTGCTGACACATAAACCCTTCACAATTCCGTTGCTCTCCATGTTCTCTCACCCTGTCCTTCCCGCCATCTCCTGTGATCCTAGGACCTATCAATCTGGAGAGGCTTCATCTCTTGTTGTTGAGATCTTCTTCTAAATAGTATCAACAGACCAGTACCAGGAGAGAGACAGCAGTGAAAAGCTATGACAATGGTGAATGCAAATGTTTAACAAAAGTAAGCGTTATGGTGGATCAAATTCCTCCCACCAAAATATTATTTATGTTCAAACGGAAAACCTGCCTGAAGAAGTTGTCTACTACAATCCATTAGACCAACAGCAGCCCCAATAAGGGGTCTCCATTCCTTTTGTGTAGTTTAACCTCAAGATATTTTATTTGTCAGTCTCTCTAGTTGCATTTTGATGTGTTTTATGCACGGTCAAATCTTGGCCTTATATACAGGTGATGGAAAGAGGCTATCATACTAAGCTGACCAGTGCGAGAAGACGTGCCCACTTACCGTTAGTTTCTTATTTTTCTTTTTGTAGGTACGATCACAATTGTAAAGAAAACCAAAAAAGCCCCGGTTCTTTTCCATGTTTTTGGTTTTTATGAGACAGTGCTTGTTTCACATGCTGTTGAATGCCAGTGAATCTGATAGCTTTCTCAAGCAGTGCTTTAAGTAAAGTGACGAGTTGGTATGCATTGAAACCTGGACTGAACCAAATGGACCAAATTCTGTATTTTTCTTCTCAAAAGATAAACCTGATTTTGGCTGGTTTGAGTACTTGGAAAAACAGAAGCATGGCTCTTATGGTACTTGACATTTTCAGAAGAAAACACATTCTTTCATGTTTAATGTGGAGCCCATCTTTAAGAGTGAATATGTTCAACTAGGAAACAGCTGGCATACTTAATTTTTTTTTTTTTTTAAAGAAAGATTGCAGCATTTGTTGTACAACCAAATCTCTTAAGATGTTCACTGATCATGCATTTGCAAACAATCACATTCAGTAAATTCCAGTGCCAAATACAACTAATAATTATATGCATGCTCGTTTCATTTTGAAAGCCGAGTATGAAAGCAAGGGGTACTTTTGTTCATTTCTTCACTTTGTAACTTATCTCGTACTCCTCCAATGTTTCACATCTATCAACAAAATAAAGATAGAAAAAAGAGCAGCAGTGTGTTGTTAGTGTGCAGATTAAGTTTTTGGTCTCCAAGCAACCATTTTACAGATGTTTACTTGATTCCCATCTGAAAGTTCTGACTGGTCTCATTCAAGATGTCGTAAAACTAGTGAGTGAATTTCTTGAATCCAGCTCCACTGACCAGACGATCCTCATTTCCAGTCTGAGCCCAGTAACTGGTGGCTGAGATCCAAGCTTCATGTTATCTTACCTTCTCAATAGAAATGTCTTAGATACTCTTTAGGCATTAACGTGGATTATATTGAAGTATAACAAATAGAGTTGTGTCATTTATATATGGATTTTATTAATCTATCAAATATATGCTTACAGTCAAAAACCATAAAAGTTTTCCATCTCTTATTTTGTAGTAGAAGCATAATTTTTATTCTGCAGTGTTTTTACTGCACATTTTTTATACGATCAAGTACATGTCATTGGATGGTAAAATCTGAGATTAGACCCCAGTGGGAATTTGTTAGCATGTTTTTGGAATTTTACATTTGCCATCATAAAATCGGAATGGTGATCTGGTTGGTTGTGTGCTGCCATGTTGGTCTATCTTGCTGAAAGTGGCTAGTCATCAAAATAAGTATAAAACCAGTAGGATTGTGTATCACAGAATATCTGCTCTTGATAAAACAAAATTTAAATACATTTCTCACAGCCTTCTGTACTGCTGTCAGTTTGGTTTAATAGTCACCTATGAACTGTGTTAAAGCAGTTCATAATCTGAGTTTTACAGCGCTTTGACTTTCTGACCATGTTGTTTATTTTTTCTTGTTTTTTCCCAAAATTGACAAAGTGCATCTCTGTCCTCTTTGTCTTTCACTTTTAATATTTATGCAACCATTTCTCAATCAAGATTTAAGAGGACTTGCTATTGAATCTTGCACAGTTTCAGTCTGTTGTATGCTGTAGTATTATTTCTCTTAATGCTGCTTCTGATCATGCATTTATAAGTTCAAAAGTGAAATTGTCAAATATCTGTTCTGTCTGGTCAGAAAAAATGATTACATAATTGTCCACATTTGGAACACTGTCATTCTGAAGACGCTCATGCAATATTGGAGTATAATTTAATAAACTGGATGTCTTGAAATATATCATTGCAATAAAAATGTAGAAAGAATAAAAGTTGTGTCATATTTTCCTGTGCAAAATGACTCGAGCCTCTGACTTGTTCTGTTTTCTATTTTTGTCTGTATCCCTACTGTGGGTTCTGTAGATCCATATTTCTTACATGTATAATATTGTTATTGTCAGTGTTTGTGTGTTCGTCAGTCCGTCCCTTCGTCCAAGTATCTTCACAACCATTGCAAATAGATGGTTAGTATCAGTATTGGGAGGGTTCATAAACGTTTTAATTACCATAACTAACAAGATAAATAGTTCGTAGCTCTGTCACAGAATTCATTAACCGCGTGTGGTTCCTGGAACACATTAACTGTGAGGAACAACGGTAACAACTATACCTTCTTATCTACCCATCTCTGAAACCTGAAGAGATATAATCACAAAACAAAGAACATTTTCAGGAAGCCAGAGCCACAAAAATATGTAGGTCAGGGTAAAATGTTGAATTCAGGGGTGTCGCAGGATGTTGCTCTGACTGGCTTGTTTCATTTTGATACAATCACAAGAACATTAAATCCCATACCCGAATATTGTACCTTGTTGCTCCTTCAGGCAACAAAACTAGTCGAAACATTTCATTTCACCTTTGTTAGCAACCTAATCGTATTACAGTATTTCAATTTTCCCGTCAATTAATACGTATTGTTTAATTGTAGCTGGCCTCATAAAATGTGCACATTAAATAATGTGATAACTTGTTAAATGGAATGAGTTTGTTTAGACAAGAATAATTTTATGCTTCATCTTCACTCTGCTACAGACTTTAATAGTTCCTCTCTTTATGACCATGAACAGAATATGAATTTACAACATTTACACAAACAAAGATGTTTCTGGAATATAAAATGTGTTGAATCAGCCGGCTTTGACGTAACTATGTTAATTTTATGTTAAGTTTTGGTTTCGAGTTAAGCCTCTGTCTTAACAAGCCATTGATTGACAGATCATATATAGATCACATATTACATGAAATAAATTTAAGATATTGAATGTTCAATTTTAGTGATTTATCTCATCTGTTATTTTAAATTAAAATCACATCTTATGAAACCAAAATCAAAAAACTATTAAAACTGATCACAATGAATGGTTTGCTCTAACTTAAAAAAAAACCAAAAAAAAAACCTCATCATTTGAAATGACAAATGTCTTTTGGCTATTTCCACCTGAGGAACATGCCATCACCCTGAAGGCTACAGATAAAATGACTGTGTGTACAGGAATGTAGTGCTCACTTACATGCATGGCTGGCTATAAACTATTGAATACTCAATACACTCATTGTACATATTATTGGTAGGACTAACATAACGGTAATCTAGATGTAGACACATAGGCTCTCTGTCTCAGTCAATTAAATCAGTCATGAAATGTTTTTCAGGGGTGCTTCATGGTAACAACTCGGACTCCCTTTGCTTCGCTGTCATCTGCTGCTTAATTTCTCTTTCACATCTTTAATGGAGGACAGTCGATGCACCAGCTGGCTCAGTTTTCTGTGTCTGATGAGTCTGAGGCATCCGTCAGTCGCGCTTGCCTCTTGCGAACGTTCCAGTGCAAGCACTGAGCCAGGCTTTCAAACCAGTCGTACACCAGGTCATGGCAACAGATGGAGGGCACTGGGTAACAAGACGTGGTAATCTTGATACTGTATGAGAGAAAAGTAGGAGGCAATTTAATGTCAATTTTAAAAAGATTTGACAGTGCAACTTAACATGAGCTAAGTATGAAAGTTGATGACTTTTACCAGTCTCCATACTGGATCTCCTGCCTCTTTCTCCCGTCAAATGACACCCAAGCTGTGTTCCTGGCATCAGGAGATAAAGTGATCTGTCCAGGGGAGAAGAGGAATGACAATCAGGTTACCACTTGGAGACATGCAAAACTACAAGTCCTTGAGTTTCAACGCATCACCAAATTAATATTCTCAGATTGACGTGAAACTTGATGATGGTGCTAGAAGTCAAGGGTTTACAATGTCGTTAGAATATATCTTGAATAGCTCCAAAATTCATGACATTCCATTCAGGGTTCTTGGATGGATGGATGGATGGATGGATGGATGGATGGATGGATGGATTGGTTTTCCATTAAGTAAAAGTTCCAAGTACAACCTTTTATGGTATTCCCTCCTCTCACATCAATTCTATCTCAAATAGAGCTAGTGCCTCATAGTACAACTACGAGTAAATGCATATGACTAAATGTTACTTGTTGATCCTTATTTATCACGTCACTATGAAATAATCCACACACGAAGCTGTGGGGCCAGCACACATCAGCAGGGTTTGACATAAACTGAACACAGCATAACATAAAGTAAATGGATAACTGGGCTTACCTGTTGAAGACTTCCATCAATTTATAAAAACTCATTTGTGAAAGGTACAGCAGGACAAAAACCGCTGTATTTACTGTACGTGAACTCAAATGAACGCTACAGATATTTGGACAGGAATAAAGGTATAAAGTAAAACATTGAGTGAGCATGGCTCCATAAAGGAGTCATGGAGTTTGATTATGTGACTCATAATGTGGCCTTCACAGTTACAAACAATTCTGGAAATATAATTCATTCTAAGCAGTTGTCGTTGCTCATGATAGCTTAACACCGGATAATGACACCATCTGTAAAACATATGTATGCAACACGCTCAGTCCATCGCCCTCCTCCTCATACTTACCATGAGCTCCACACCAGCAGGGACAACAATGGGCCTGAAGGACAGCGAGTGTGGACAGATGGGAGTGACCATGATGGCCGGTACATTGGGGTGGATCATGGATGCTCCTGCTGCGGCTGCATACGCTGTACTGCCCGTAGGTGTGGACACAATCACTCCTGGAGGATGGAGAGCGAGGATAGTTATGTTTTCTAGATCTGATTCACCTTCACATGGATCTCCCCTGTCACTGTCACTTGTTGTGACATTAAATGACAGGAGCAAGTGTGTGTCCGTTACCGTCTCCCTGAACTGAGGTGATGAGTCGTCCATCAAGGTACAAGTCCACATTGGACAAGTAAGAGGAGGGACCTCTGTCTACCACCACCTCATTCAACACCTGCATAAACATACAGGAAGACCAGCGTTATATTAGGGCATCCATAGAGCATAAAACTCCACCACCATTGTCTGACATTTTAGACCAAATATTTCTGTTAAGAAATATAAAAGCTTAATTGCGAGAAATACATGGCCAGTGATTCATCCCTATTCAAATTAATTTTGTCATTCTAGTGACATCTACAGGCAGAATGTCATAAATGTTTATACGTGTTTACATACAGTATTTCTGCAAAACACTGGATACAAATCGTAATGGTATATCAATGAAACAAATGTCTCTTTTACAGTTTTTGTGTGTATTAAAAATATACTATAAAAGGGATGCTGAAAATTGAAAATATGTTCATAGAAGATTAAGCAGGAACTGCACAATCTCGCCACTGTCACATAATAAGTACTTCTTGAGACTTCCGGCTAACAAGCAGACAACTCCAAACACAACTTCTTCGGCAGAGACCATCCTTGTTGTATGACAAAGTAAATAAAGTAGCATTCGCTGCATTTTCACATACAGCAAATTTTTTTTTTTTAATTATAAATGTTGCACTGAAAGAAAGCAATAAATTAGTCAGGAACAAATGTAGGCTTAGACTATTTACAGTACCACATTACATCAGCAAACTACATGCAGACAAAATCTTGGTATGCAGACAAGTGTACCACATCATGTTCCACACTTCAGTCAGTCCCACAGAGCCCTGCCGCGTCTCAGTGATGTGCTGACGTCAGCAGAGCAGAGAGCAAACATCCTGCTGGAGACAGCAGGTGTGATGTCATGTTAGTTGAGGTCGAGCTCTGGGCAAGAGAGACCACAACAATTCATCACTGTCTTTTATCGATGAGACAACAAATAATAACACACTGCAGCTGCGTATGTGTGTGTGTGTATGTGTATATGTGAGAGAAAATGAGAGAGACGAACAGAGAGAGAGAGAGAGGGAGCAAATGACTGCAGCAGTGAGGCATGCTGTTCAGTTGCGTCAGACTGAGTCAGAGCTCATTTAATATCCGTTCAGCGTGGACTGCACTGTTGACGCCAAGGTCTCCTAGGCAATGAGCTCAAAAGAACTTCACAACATCCGACTTGTCTCCCCTCAGCTTTATTATGACTGTTGCCATGGCAACCTGGCTTGCTCACTGAGCCATACACATTTGCAAACAAATATGCCAGCAGCCAGGATGGAAAAGGAAAACATTCTGTACTCATAGGATTGATAAATTAGTATTCTCACTTTATAAGTTATCAGATAAATGTAGTGGAGTAAAAAAGAATAATATTTGTTGCCCAAATATAAAGTAATGGAATGGAAGTAAGAAGTAGCTGTAGAAATACCTCAACATGTACTTACACACCATTCTTAAGCAAAACGACCCAGTTGCTGGACAAAGTATTGCTGCTTAATCTGAATATTGACATTAAGTAACACATTTTCACTGCAAACATTCTGCAACTTGTTAAGGTGAATATCAGCTAACTATTTCCATAATAACTAGCATTAGTCCTAGTACTGAACCAGTACTGATCCCTCTGTTCACTGTACTGGTTTCTCTGGTTGAAATGAAGGTAAGACTTTATGCTTCTGGAACAGTTCCCGAAAACCTGGAAAACATCCTGCAGTAAACAAGTCCATACGTCACACGTTACACATATGATCAGGAAGTGAGCACAAACACATCCCAGCAGCTCATTTGATGTAAATAAACAGGCCACCAGGTTTTCTAAGGACACACCTCCTCTACCTCTGTACTCACCTGTAGCTGCAGGGTCACCTTGCCAGACTCATTGTTAGCGTGTCCATGAGGAAGAGGTCCATTCTGCTGCTCCGGCTGTGACTCTCCGCTGTACGGCTGCTGAGCCTCTCTCTGAAGCGGGACCTTCACCACCTTCACCTTAAGACGACTGCGCAGAGTGATGGCTGCATTTCCTGCAAACCCACACACCAACATAAGTGCACATGAGCATTTACATGCATCACAGACATGATCTACTAATATTAACAACTAAAAGAAATTATTTCTTAGTCGCAGTTCTTGGGAGATGATGTGTGATGAATTTACATTCACTTACAACCGTCAGCATTAGACCAATACAGTACTTCACATGAAGTTCTAGTCTACCTTCAAATACTTTGGCCACTTCCACCTTGAATGACTCAAATTTAAATGGTGTCAGGAAACCCAGAGAACCAAGATGAAATGCCATAACGGGAGGAACACTGCCCTGCAGGAAAGAAATACGTCTGACTGCTCTGCTGGATTTACAAAAAAAACAACAACCACAAACACATCTGTTAACTAAATACCACACAGAACAAACACATCTAGGTAACACAAAGATTTTTTTCTATGACAAAGTTGAGCATGAGTAGGCAACTTATAAATCCATGTAGAAAAGAAGAAAGATTTGTTTTAGTCAAATTTTATTTTTTTAAAATTTGATTTCAAGATAACACTCAAATATAATCAAGTTGAACTTTAAAATTTCAAGTTGTATAAAATGTTTGTGATGGTAGTAACCAACAATAAAAATGTGATTACCTGGAAGAGAGAGGAGGCGTAAAGCAGAGTTCCATCTCCACCCAGACAGATGATCAGGTCTATGCAATCAGAGATGTCATCAAAGCCTGCAGAGCAAAAAACACATCTGAAGTTCACCATGATTTTGTTTTAAAAATATATTTTCATTTAAGAATCAAAAGATTAGAGACAACCTTTAACGAATACGTTACATCAGAGGAATAAAAATTGAGTGATTTCATTAATAAGTTGTCTTTATTGTGAAACAGGCAGTAGGAGACGGGGCCTCACCCTCTCTGAAAGTGCACAGCTGATTGCGAATGGAGCTGAACGTCTCGTCCTGTGAGAGTGTAACATCATCTGCTACTCTGCGTTCCACATACACCATCATCTGCTTCTCCTGAGACACAAAGACATACTTTACCGATAACAGCCAAAACACACACAGAAATGTCTAAGGAGTGCACTTTCTAAAATGAAGTCCAGCGAATGCAAAACCTATTTAGTTTAATATGGCACTATTTGTATGCAATGTTAATACACAAGTTTCTGTCACTCAAAGCACTAATTGTTTTGGAAATATGTGGCCAAAAGTTGAGGATGCATATGACATCAGAATGTAACTTTGACCTGCATGTCTGCTTTGTTTTCCAGGAATCAATTTCATGGGAAGTGTCGGTCTTCAACATCACAAATATTTCTGTGTTCACTGTTCGTTGGCATGTTTTTGCTGCAATAGCTGTCAGCAGGGAGGTGAGTTTAGTTTACCGGTAATGTTTACAGTCAAACCTGTAAATGAAACTACAATCTCTAAATATGAAAGAGAGGGAATTATTCCACTGTAAAAACCCTAAAACTCCAACTCAGTAAAGGATACCATCACTGGAAGAAAGATATTTTTCTAACTAAAAGGAAGCAAACAAAATTTATGTTTTCTTTGGGATCAGAAGTAACAGTGGGGCAGATGAAGGAACTATGAGTACCACAAGTAGAGGTGGCAATGCAGTTATAAATAGAATCAGAAAACAGATGCAGCTCATAACAATCAATAATTATTTCAATTCAACTTATCTTATCACAACCCAGAACGTCTGCAGTGTAAATTTTTAAGACCATTATAATTACATACATAGAACAGAATGCAGCTTAGCAGTAATTGATCCCCTAATAATTTTCCAACAGTGATCGATACAGTTAATGAAATAAATAAAAAAAATATGATGGGCAAAAAATAACAGCAAATAATAAGAAAAATAGCATTAATAATATTTTTTACAAAGCACCTTTGAAAAACAGAGCTATAAAGTGCTTCATAATAAAATGTAAAAATTCTGGAATTAAATGTGTTCCTCTCCTTTACACACAGTACGTTGCTGCAACAGTTGCAATCTCAGTGGTAAATGTCTGACAACCTGCGATCAGATCACTAACAAGACGCAGTAGAAGGCAAAAGAAATTGTTAAGATATTATTAATTAAGGGATTATCAATACAGTACTTCATTTGTATAAGAAATTCAATATTTTTCAAATGCCTTTTTTATTTAACTACATTTTTAAAATTGCTCTTTTAAATTTATTTTCAAATTATGATAGCTCTGGATGCCTGAAAATGGTTAAAAAGCATTTTTCTATCACCAAACCCTTCTGCTAAATATCATCTGTGTAGGATTTAAATCTTAAATCTATCTGCCTCACAGAGCTTTAGTTAAATACTGCTGTCATTTACGCTAGCTAGATCACACCAAAATAATCTAAAAAAAAGTATATCTTATCTGAGACCCGATGGTAAATTTGTACATTCTGACCAATCTTAACATCCAAAGTGTGAATCAGTTACATTTTGCTAATTTATGACATGTGATTAAAAAAAAAAAGTAGTTTACAAAATTTTGTGAGCTGTACCTCAACTAGAAACCTGCAGAGTTCTTTGAAAGGTTCAACAAGGGTCTCATCTCTGATTTTCCTGATGATGAGGACATTAACAGGAGGCTTATTCCAGGTGAGTCGCTGGCTCGCTGGGTCTTGGATGTGCCTATGAAATGGAAACAGACCAGTGGAAGCAAAGAAACCTGCTTAAACAAATACGTTAAAAACACACAAACTGTTACATTTTGAAAAATGGCTTACATTTACATAATCATATTGTCTGGCAACTTTGTTCCAAACAGTCAGATGTCATCATGAAACCATGTCTTCGCTAATCTCCTGAATTAAGCAAAGATATATCTGCATTGTACAAACCGTCAAAGACAATATTTAACTGTTACTTATTAACTGTGATGGAATGCCTCAGGAATGAGGTCCAAATTCCAAATCTAAAAACGTTCTATTTTCTTTACCGTTTGGCTTGCTCCTCCTTTGCATGACAGATGACAGGCATCATTCAATTGACTCTGAGTGTGCATATGGTAAGAGTGTATTTCCAGGGCAAATCTGAGGAAGCGCTCGTGAGATCAGGGAAGTCTTGTTTATCCATAGTCTGCTGTTTGTCATCCAATTGAATGTAACATCCAATCACAGGATTATGTTTTTATCTTATCATAAAGTTACACAAGCTTTTTAGTGTCAATGTCCCCAGCAACCCGTTTGCTCTCACAAAGTTTTACTCATTCAGCACCCCAATGCTTACATGACTGAAGTTGGGTTAGGAAGAATACGCGCTTTGGGTCCAAATTGAGTAGCTGGATAAGGTCCATGTAGAAAGTGGGCTCTCCTGTCAGGAGGAAAAACACAAGGACAAGTCAAGATACCATCCCCTCACATCCACGGCAACAGAGTTGTTCAAGTGGCATGGTGAACCAGCTGGAAGCCTTCAGTGCAAACCTCTTAGGAGAGCTTTCTGCTGGGTCACTTGCCAAGCCAGAGGGCTCCAAGTGCTTGTGTTGGCCTGGCAACCTTTGCCGATCCTTCTCCGACAGCAGCTGTTCGTGAACATCCCCCCGTCGCTGCAAACTTGTACCTTTTCGACGTCTCCTTGGTGACTTAGACGGGCGCTCTCTGTGCTTGGAGGGCCTGGCTGACTCTGACAAGTGATCAGAGGTAGTTATGGATAGAACCATACCTCTGTCTGGCACTGCCTGGGGCCCTGACAAAGTACTGGTTTCCGAATCCTCCATTCTTCAGGGAAGTCATACAGATATATGTTATATTTTTACAATACTAAAACAAAAACAAACAAAAAAATAAAGAGACAATCGTTTAATTAAAAATACAACTGGAGTTGAAAAAAAAATTAAAATTGTCTATTTATTAGAGTCTAAAAATCATGTGTGTATCCTGATAATTTATTAGTCTTTCAGCATGATGATAATGTCAATTCACTGTGGTGTGGCTGCTTAGTGTGAGCCTAAAATGAGATGAACCGATAAATCATATGTAAAAATCAGAGAAATAATCAAGATTCTCTTTTTTACATTCCAAATGGGTAAATATTTCTATCTTTGAAATTCGAGGCTGTTTCTTTGCTTCACAACTTCATGAATTCATCGGTTTGTGAGGCATGTAGATGTTTGTCTTTGGGATTATAGATTAATGTTTAATCTAAAAAAATAAAAATCAGCCCAGAGGCTGTACGAATTCGCTACAAAACACTATCAAATAATAACGTTGATGTGGGACATCTGATGAAATGACTTGTTGTAGCTAGGGTGTGTTTGTTTCGTTAAATCAGACCCCACTATGACAAGG
This sequence comes from Antennarius striatus, assembly GCF_040054535.1. Lineage (NCBI taxonomy): Eukaryota > Metazoa > Chordata > Actinopteri > Lophiiformes > Antennariidae > Antennarius > Antennarius striatus. The sequence continues at coordinate 9,878,494 of NC_090793.1, forward strand.
AAGCTTGTGAAGGAGTCCGGATTACCCAAAGGAAAACTAAAACACCGGAGTAACTCAGGGCTGACGGCTGGCAGCTGTCCGTCACGTCCTGCTAACACTTATGCTTTACTGACAGCAGGCTTTAGCTGTCAGTTAGCCAACTAGCTAACTGGCCGACCGAACGGAAGCCTTACTGTGTCAGACAGAAGCATAGGAGCTCAACTCTGCATTACGTCAGCAAGGCTGGAGTGTATTTAAACGCTACGAACACGTGAACTCAAAAACAGGAATCCCCAGACCGACAAACTGTAGTTAATACAGGATATTCCGAAAGTGTTCTACCGGTGGAAGTGACGTCACAGAAGACCGGTCTGACAGCTGCACTGCCAGCCGGGCACGGTGGGCTTTCAATTCACGGAACAGCGCCATCTGCAGTGATTTTCAGTAACTACAACATAATATAACTGTATTACCTACTGGATTATATACCACAATAATAATAAGAAAACAAAATTGGATCCAAAAATCTCCGAATTATAATTTATTATTATGCCAAACATATAGAATGTTATGAATATTGTTTAATATTATGTATATATAGTATGTGCAGGGTATATATTGACGGTGCCTTTTGCCGCTCTACTTCTCATCTGCATGCTTACAGGCCCCTTTGTGTGTGTGTGTGTGTGTGTGTGTGTGTGTGTGTGTGTGTGTGTGTGTGTGTGTGTGTGTGTGTGTGTGTGTGTGTGTGTGTGTGTGTGTGTGTGTGTGTGTGTGTGACAAGCACAGATGTCTTAACAAAAAGCCACTGATGTTATATCAGGGACCCCTTTCCAGTTCTCAATGTCATTATCCACATGACCGTTGAAGTCCCCAAGAAGAACAATGGAGTCCCCAGTCTGAGCACTATTCAGTACCACTCCCATGAACTCCAAGAAGGCCGGGTATTCCACACTGCCGTTTAGCCAGTACAGTAAAATAATGGTTAGGTAACTATCCCCAACCCAAAGTCGCAGGGGTGTGACCCACTTGTTCCCCGGGGTAAACTCCCATAAATGGCAGTCGAGATGTGGGGCATCACACTGTGTGATGTCATAGTTCTTGATTTACTTGTCTTCATCGGGGTTTTTGAACTTCTCTTAGTCTGTCCTGTCACCAAGGACCTGTTGGTTATGGCAGGAGCATAAAGTTCACATCAACATAGCTCCTATGATCAATCAGGCACTCTTACTCCTCCACCATGATAGGGTGGCAGTTCAAGGAGGATTGTGGCCGACCACTGGGGTCCTATTTTTCTTTTTCTTTTTTGTTATTGTGCTCTTCCTGCTACCAGTTTCAATACCTGTATATCTAGGGCTGAACACCGCCTGTGCTCTGCCTCTTCAACAACCTACTGATTGCAGTCATTTCATGCGTAGTCTTTCCAGCCTTACAGCTAGCACTGGACCTGGCAGCAGTTCCTCTCGACAGCCTCCGTGAGAGGCGATCTAAATATAGCTTGGCTGCACAGGAAAGAAGATGATTGCACCAATAAAATCCAGACTTATCGGCAAATACTTAATATTAATAATTAATATCATAATACAATAGTGTTTTCCACACTTATTCTACTTTTGACAAGAATCTCTCATACTTTCATGTAGACATGTAGTTGCTATGACCGGACACAAAAAGCTATTCATACCCAGACACCAGTTTCTGGCAGCTTGCAGTGGGAATGTTAGTCTACTCCTCCTGGGAAAAGGCTTCCAGTTCTGAAATTTTCTTGGAGATTATGTGCAGCAACAACCTTCTTCAAATTCCACTATTTTGCAGGTTTCGATTAGGCAACTATAAAAGAATGATCCAGGCATTTTGAAACTAAGCCTGGGTGGATTTTGATGTTTCTTTTAGCTCATTGTCATTTTGAAACATCCAGTGACATCCAAGCTTCAGCTTCCTCAGAGACAAACTGTTTTTTTTGAGGATTTCTTATACTTGATAGAATCCATCTTACCCTCAACACACAAAGAGCACTAAAGAATTGCTCAGTCACTGCTATGCTTTAATTTCATACTCAAGTCATACCACTGATCTGTAAAAGTTGCAGAGTGATATCATAGAACTTCTGTGTCTTATCCAGATAGTTCTGGGCTGTTGGAGCAAACAGGTCTTGTGCTTTTGGTCTGCAGCGGTTTATTTTTCCATTTTCAAATATAAAGATGTGATGTAAATTGCGGACTCGACAGCAAAAAACTATTGTTAGAGTAGGTCTATGAAGGTCGGCATAGTGTCTTAACAGCAGTACATTTGCAAATTTTCAGGGATGCCTTTCAGGGCCGCCTTTCAGGGCCTTAAGTTGAAACTGCGCTAGTCATTCAAGCAATCACTTTGTGTTGACTGTGCTAAATGTAAATTGTTCTGCTGTTTGATATTAAAAACAGCTAATAAATAATACATTTTACCAGGTAACTAATTATTAAAGGGGGTGGATGGTGGTGGTGTGTGTGTGTGTGTTCATTTTGTTTTAAATTACTTTTACCAATTGTACACGTAGTTTACGCTTGTGCTTTCTTTCCCAAAGTTTAAAATATCTGCAGCGCCCATGATTTTCAGTGAACACATGGAAAATAGCAATCTTAAAAATTGCTATAATGCTAAGAACGGCAAAAGATGACACTGGTTTGACACTACAGAACTTTACTTGAATTTAATCCAAGTTCATTGTCTATACAGGGTGTATTTACAAGATCTGAAATCAGGAAAGGGCAAAACAGAAAACCACTAGATACAACTGAGGTATTAGCTAAAAGCATTTACAGGTACAGTATGTCATTTACTAGTTAATATCAATGATAAACAGAGATGCAGTGTCTTCTGCTTAAAAAACATCTTTTTATATCACAACATGAGGTAGGAGAACAGTGTCTCAATTCATGCAAGAACAAAAGTCTCATCACACTGTAGTATTGGCAACATAGTATGTAATGGTCGTACACAGACACTGTGTTTCGTGTTTCAGAACTTCCTTAAGGGGGAAAAGGTTCTTTTGAACCAAACTATGAATATCTTCTCATCTACAACAGGATATGTAAATTAAAACACGATTTACTTCTTACTAACCAGCAATCAATCACCAATGCAGCCCTGCTTCCTACATCTGCCACTCTGGCATAGAATAATTGCTGGCTGAAAGGATATACTGTACAGTATACCCATCTCCAAAGCATACAAACTGCATCAGTCACCTTGGATTTCGTACTTCTATTTACCTACCCTAGCCAGAAGGTAATTAATATGCAAAATGCTGTATTCAAGTGTTTTCACATGGTTAAGCCACACCCCTTTCGCCTTGTTTTCATTAGACTTCAGACTTCTAAAAAAAATTCTGTACAAAGTATATTCAAGTTCCCGTCACACTGAAAATGTAAAAATCCCAGCACGCTGTGCTACTAAGGATTCTTCCACTCCGTGCATGTTCATTTAGTCTTAACATTATGGCGTACAATTTACATGACTAACATCACCCCCTTGTGTATAAAATGCAAATTACAGTTTTAATATTACAGAGCTAACTGATCTGCTAATATGATGGATAGATTTCATTTTATTCTTATTGTATTGAAGAGGTAATTACCACTAGGTAAATAAAATTAATCTGACTATCGTTAAAATGATGGTAATACATCAAGACAAGGATATATGATCAGAATCACAAAACATACTACACATCCAGAGCTAGGTGATCAAGTTCTTTCACTTTTCAATGATGCTGCGCTTTAGTCAGATGTGAAGGCGCGCACACGCACACACACAGACACACACACGCACACAATTTCCAAATCAAATTAGGCTACAGGTTTCTTTATCATCTGACTTTATATTTAACCAACTTCTAAATCCATATTGATATAAAACTTTCACATTTTCAATGTTCATGCATATGAGCCATCTCAACAGTATGCATTACGTGGGGGACAACATCATTTTTTTCCTCTCTTGGCAACGAACTGATTGTTTGCATGACCCAGTGACACAAAATATAATGGGCAGAAAACATGCAAAAAAAATATTTTTTTTTAACAAGGTTTTTTCCAAATTGCGTTTTTTTTCATCAGATGTTTCGTATTTAATTTAGCTCACAGTAGGGAATTTAACAATGAATGGGGAGCTCATTACATTTCACGTTAAACAGTCCATCAAGATGAAACACACTAAAAACAAATGCATCAGTTCAGAGAGGGGAAAAAGCATGTAAGTATACAGTATTTCCTATTTTTCCTTTGTCCTGCTTCAGGTTTCAGTAAACCATGCATTTCAGTCCCTCTCATCCACTCAGCAAAGGCAAGGTCTGATAACTGCAAAGATCAGTATGTTTAAAAAAGAATGCAAAAATCCTCTGATGTCTTAGTTCTGATTCAATTTTTATAACCTTTTGAAGATTTCTCATATATGAACAGTTAATATATTAATGACTACTGTATTTACATATGAATATAAATCTTTAGTTAACATGTTAAATATTTTCTTTCATACTTTCAGTAAAGGTTTAAATGGAACAGTAGAGTGTACATTTGCTGCATTGGTTTGATTTTACTGACTTGCACCTGCATCTGCTTTTATCTACAAACCGCAACTGTACTCTGCCTGGCTTTAATGTCTGTTACTGTAAAGGGAAGCTGTTTAAGAAAGTCTGCATTGAATAGGAGGGCACACAGTGGAATGTCTATCAATTTGCATTAATAGCAGATGCATAAAAAAAAGTTCAGCATTAGCTGAGGCTGATCCCTTTCTCTTTTTAAACAATTATTTACAGGCACACTCACTTAACAGGGATCTCTTTAGTGGCAATAAAAATCACTTTTGCCTGGCAACTGACACAACAAAAGTCCTCTCTTCCTATTACTGCATGTCTGCTCACTCGTTGGCCATCTACAAAATGCAGCACACCCCCAGCTGATCTGGTGCTAGAAGTGGATGGACGGGTATGTGTGAGTAAATGACGGTTGTTTTGTGGGAGAGGAGAGAGAGTTGAGAGATCCTGACTGTCCTTATAGTAGAGAGGACCCCAGACAACAGTAGCTGCTCCATTTCTAATGGTTACAAACAAAAGGGGCTCCCTCTGGACCTCCGGTGTCTGGGCCACCCAGCCTGCTTGCAAGAAGAGTGGACCAGTCCCCTGAACGTGCCCCCTCTTCCTCTTCCTGCCTGGTGTTGTTTGTTCACTCAAGCAGAATAACGTGGAACAGGGGCCAAACTCCAGGCCCAAACCACCCTGAACTATCTGCTTTCACCTGCAACCCACATTCTTATACGACTTTCTGACAAACAGGGAGGGGATTAAACTGTCTGCGAACAATGAGGTCAAATGACACAAAAAAGAAGCCTAGAAAACAGGGACAGATTGGAGCTTTGATCGTCTGCTGGGGAAAGCTGGGGCCATTGTTCTGCCTGAATGCCTGGACTGCACTTACACACTCAAGGGTGTGTGGGCATGCAGAGATGTCATATGTATTACGGCAACACAGTACAGCAACTACATGTGACACTCTGGTGTTTTTCTTTCTTAGACCAGCTCTCATGTCAGGACACATTCCTCTCCCAGAATTGTACTCTAAGTGATTAACACTACTGTTAAAGCCTAGCCTGAACATGCAGGGCTGGGAAGGGGGGTTGGAGAAGACACCAGGCAGCTGGAGGCCCAGCAGACTGTTTGGTCTAGGAGAGTCCAGATATCCAGCAGAGTGAAGGAGGAAAACTGGTCTGTGTTTGTGGGGTCTAAGCCAGACGGTTTGCTGCCTAACTAACATCACACTCAAAACACTCATTTCAAGTTCAGCATCATTACAGGCATATTTTCATGAGGTCCTTTGTCTTTTTTTTGTACAGTATAGGTCTTATGCCTCCATATAGAATTTATGTTTTTAACATGACAGAACAGTTTTCTTCCTGTGATGTACAAACAGCCAAAATATGTTTGAATGTCCATGTAGTATCCTGCAGTAGCTGGTAGTTGAGCATTAGGGCTTTATTTACAAAAAAACTGAGAAAAAAAAAACTGAGAAGGGGCACGCAACCAGCTGACATTTTGTGTCAGTGAGCACCAGTTTCCCTGCCAGGTAGTTGCATGAAGCAGCGTCTGTGACACACCTTGACCAATCTGTGAGTCTGAGCTGAAGTCTGAAATCTCCAAGTCATTAGCTCCTCAATCCAAAGAGAGGAAGGAGAGGCTTGGAAAGGAGGTTGACAATCTTAAGGGAGGAAGCAAAACAGTGATGGGTTGAGTTTTGTCACTGTGTGACCAAACTCCTGTCTGTGAAGCAGCTACTTGTTCAGTACAAATTATAAATTAAATCAAAACATACATGCCCAAATCTCTTTAAATACTGTTTAAAGAAAGGAAATATGCAAGGGAAACTAATAAAATTGTGTTTTTTTTTTCTTTTTAAAAGCTTAAAGTTAAATTACAAAAACAAGTATGTCACTAAATAAACACTAAAAATAAAAGGAAGAGGTGTGATGCACAACTTAAAAAACAGCCTGAGGAAAAGTGCCTCATTTTCTGTTTTCAGGCTGATGTTTTTGTGTCTGCAGAGTTGGCCGGTGATTGGGAGAGAAATAGGGTAGGGTGGGAGGCTCCTGAAGGGGGCTACTTCTGGCCAGCCACTGGGGCCTCTGAGAAAGAGGAAGAGGAGGAGGGCCTAGAGTGGACATTAGGGGGTCCAGTAAGAGGGGTAGGTGGAGGAGAGGGGCTGCCTCCCACGGTGCCAGACTGGGCCATCTGCTGCTTGAGCTGGGCGATGGTGTGCTCCAGCTTTTCTCTTGCCTCACGCTCCCTACACAGCTCCTCCTGCAACTCCTGCCGGTCTGCCTCTGCCTGTTCCAGCCTCTGACGCAGCTCCGACAACTATTAAGGGAGGGGACAGACAGAGATGCGCATCAAGTCAGTATATGCCTACAGTAAACTGAAACAGCTGTCCGGCAAAAGTCATGGTGGGATGATTCTGTGTCATACAAGACAAAAATTTCAGAGATGTACACAAAACACACAAACATTCAGACTGTTAGAAAGCGGCATGTATCTGAACAGACTGCCAGGCATACTACAGACCTCTAGACTGCAGCCCTCTGTCTTAAACACAAGAAATTACTTATGAGAATAAAACTTGTAAATTACTTCTCATATGATTTCAGGCCAGCATTTTTCTAGACAACACATTATGCGTTGGCATTTGCATAACTTTCCTAACTGGCAGAGTTCAATACAAAAAATGGTCGCCAGAGCTTCCACAACAAAGCAAATGGGGATACTGTGGCACTGAGCCAACAGAACAGAAGCCATCTCAAGATTAATTGGAAACTTTAACAAAGGCTTTGGAGTCTGAACACATTTGCATCCCCAGAAACATGCTAACCTTCATTTAACACACAAAAAAAATTTAGCTGGAAGCCGAATGACTATTTAGAACAGCGGTGTCAAACTCATTTTCACCGAGGGCCACATCAACATATTGGCTGTCCTCAAAGAGCCAGATGTAACTAATAAATGTAACTAAATTTAAGTAAATGTAATGAAAAATAAATGTAAGTACTCCTTAAAGTTAAACTCTGAATTTATTACTTATTCAAGTTACAAACATTACAGTTACAGAGAAAACTATGTTTGTTTTCTGTTGTAACATAAATCCTTTTAATCAGTCAGGTTATGAAACCCACAGAGCTCCATCAATCAAGGATCAAACTATCCAAGAAAATAAAAGTGACAACAAACACAAGTTAGGACATTAACTTTGTTCAGAACGTTTTTGTCCAAATTAAAATGGACTTAATTTCTGCATTGTGGGAAATGTAGTTTTGGTCAAAACACACTTTTGACCTATTTATTTTCAGACATTCTGATCTTTTATACTTTCGTGGGCCACATAAAATTATGTGACGGGCCACATTTGACCCCCGGGCCTTGAGTTTGACACATGCGATTTCGAAAATGTTAGAATTAATATGTGGAGTGCATAAAGTGCAGAGACTAATGGTTCCTTGATTTGCATTTCTCACTTGAGGATGACACTGTAATGTCTGTGAGATAAAAGAGGCATACGTTAAATGTTGCTGCAAATGTGCAAACTGTATGTGTCACTGCTTTGGAAGCCAAATCCAAGACGAGTGTACATCGTTCTCCTCCATACCTGTTCGGTGTAGTGAGCCTCTTGCTGGCGTTGTGCCCCTGGCTCACAGGCGCAGGCCTGCTGACGGAGCTGCTCCAGACGAGTCTCCAGCTCCAGCTGCTCCTGGCGGGCCTGGCTGAGCTGCCGCGCTTGCTCGCTGTGTACCGCTTCCAGTTCACAGCGGAGCTCCCGCTGCTCAGCGCTCAGCTCCCGCAGTCTTGCCACCTCGCCCCCACGTAAAGCCTCAAGCTCCTGGAGATGGAGAAACAAGACAAGAAAAATAACAACCTGATACTCCACTGACCTTTGTGGAGGAAACAATGTGAAAACATTTTCTGGCTTGTTTTATGAGTTTCTAAAACACTTAGTACCATTTGGTGGTGGCTAGAGGATATTGAGGGGAGAGTGGAAGGTGAACCATCACCTTCAGATTTTTGTCATGGACACCTTTTATATGATCTAATCACGGGCTCATTTTACATTTTATCCTTTCCAACCACCAACTCACCATTTCCAGTTGCAGCTGCTTGTGTAGGGTGGAATTGAGCTTCTCCTGCTGCCTGCTGTACATCTGCATGATTTCCACCACAATCCTGTCCTTGTCGTCTTCCAGAGCCCCCACCACCGCTGCAGTGCTGCTTGTGGCAGAGCCCATGTTCTTCGCTACTACTTCCATTGATGTTGACAACAATGATGCAGGAGGAGGAGGGGTGTGGGCAGGGTTGCGAGCTGTTTTCTTGCAGCTTGGGCTGCTTGTCTCCATGGAAACTGCCTGGATTTGGCATTCCCGCTCGGTGGCCAGGGCAGCATCGGCACATTGGGATTTGGCCTCCTCGGCGCCGACAGAGACGGGAGGTGATGCGTGAAGATCTGAGGAGGGTAGGATGAAGGAAGGAGTTTGAAGTTGAAAGGCGATTGAGAGACAGGAATCGCGAGCTGAGCTACCCACACCCGCCTACGTTTAGTAACACCCTCACACAACCTCATAGGAGCTCACACCTCTTCTCAGCGTGAGCACACAACACACAAGCTCAAGCACAGCATGGCACCAGCAGATACGTTGTGTGTATTAGGGAGACCATAGAAAGGATGAATGAGCTGCACTGCTCTGCGTGGGCTCCTGTAAAAACTAGGACCTGTTCTGCCATTGTGGTCTTCAAGGTGTACACCATGAGAAGGGGATCAAACAGACAGTCCACACTCTCATGTCCAGACATATTCACACAATTTCTTTCTGATAATCATCAGCAAGAAAAAGACTTTAAAGGTGTATCCTCTCATAAAGAGAAGCTAATGCAGTGAAATACAGGAAAAGGATGGTGGGTTGTTTACCACCCTAATCCCTTCATCCAGAATGTGTGGCATGAACAACATGCTCTTTGCACAGCATGTCTGCTGCTGGACGTTCATTTTTACCGACTCCTGCTGGCCCATGCGTAAACACAGACACACACGCTCTGTACAGCACACACTGCACAAACAATAAACAGAAGCACAAAAATAACAGTGGTGGGGAGAGACAGACGGGGGGGAGTAGTGTTGCGGGAGTGGGAAGGGAAGCATTCAATGAAGAGAGAAAAAAAAAGGAGGAGGGGAAAGTGAAAGTAGAATGCGAGGGATGGGGAGATGAAGAGAGCCAGGAAAGAAAGGGACGAGGATGGGTGAATGGATGGTTGAAAGAGGAAGTGTAGGACCAGATGGATGACAAACTCAAAAAGGACATGCAGATAGCTAACAGGAAGGAGAAAGGAAATGAGACAGATTGGACGGGCAAGAACCAAGGGAGCAGAATGCCTGGGAGATATGAGACGGACAGCCTGGCAGTCAAACGTGGCGTAACAACGACAGACAGAAATCCTTCCTCTGATTCACTCTGACCATCTCTCTCACACACACATACACACACATCTTATAAACACAGGCCTCAAATACACACACTAAAGTGCACACAGTGTGGAGAGGAGGTCATTGCCATTTCCAACCCTCTTGTTCATCAATAGTGAGCTGCCCCCAGAGTCTTTATGTGAAGGTCAATGCATGATTATGTGCATGGCTGAAGGCTGCAGTGTGTGAGGAGGAAAGAGTGTGTTGGAGCATGCTTTGCTGTAAGTTGTGTGTTTACAGTTAGCACGTGTCTCATCTTAAAGTGTCATCCATGATTTCTTCTGCTTATGGGTATGCATGGAAATCACTCATGCCTGCTCTATGTGTCATATATCTACAGCCAGAAGCTCATGCCATGTTTTTGTAGCTAATGTCTATTCAGTGATCACAGTGAAATATTGATGATTTTTTGAAAAATAACAATCTTTTCAGGATCGAATTTTGTTTAATTTAATGAAAGTGAATGTGAGTACAACTGTTCATTTAATGGGGACATTTCCCCAGAGATTTTGACTAGGAATAAAAAGGTATTTAATTTTTATAAGTCATTTTGCTTTGATGACAGAAAAGAACACTGTATTGGTAATTTATAGTACTATATAAATATGTAATATCTGATTTATATCCCATTATAATTGCCCGTAGTATGTGAGTATGAGCGTGCATGGGTGTCTGTCTTTGTGTGGCTCCACAGCACACTGGCATCGCGCCTGGAGTTTGCCCCGCCTCACGCCTTAAGACAGCTGGGATAGGCTCCAGCTTCCCATGACCTGCTACAGCGGATAAAGCGGTTCAGAAGATGAATGAATGAATATAATAGGGTATAGTTGTATATGAATAAAACAAATATTTAATCATGGATACAGTATGTGTACATTCATTCATTTTCTCTAACCGCTTCAACCGCTGGCGCGGGTCGCGGGGAGCTGCAGCCTATCCCAGTTGTCTTGGGGCGTGACACGGGGGAAACTCTGGGCACGACGCCAGTGCACCGCAGAGCCACACAGAGACCCAGACAACCACACACACACACACACACACACTACGGGCTATTTGGAACGACCTAATTATTATTTAACATAGTAAGAACACTGTCTCTTTACATACCAACTTCCACTGATGATTGCTTTAAGAACACAGAGCATTGAACAGGTCTGTATGCTCTTGTTGAAGAGCATACAGACCTGTTTAATAAAAGGTTACTTGGTTTATTACACATTGATTATCATTAATATTTTTAACATTTTTTATTCTGGCTCTTAATTGAATCTTATTCATTTTATTAATTATGAATTTATTTATTTAACCTTTTTAGACTGTTTTTAATTTAATTTTATTGATTTGATTAATTTTTACCTTTTTAGTCCAGCCTCTAACTTTATTCTATTTGTTTTATTACTTTTATTTACTGAATCTTAATATACACAGTCATATTTTATCTCCATGTCGATTAACTTCTCTCTAGTGTTTCTTAACTTCAAAGTGGACAGTGTAGGATAGCGTTTCCTCTACATTCTGAACTCCTCTGTGTTTTTAAATGTGTGTGTGTGTGTGTGTGTGTGTGTGTGTGTGTGTGTATGTGTGTGTGTGTGTGTGTGCGTGCGTGCGTGCGTGCGTGCATGTGTGTGTGCATGTGTTTATGAGTAGGGGTGTCTTGGGAAGAAGGGGGATATTTCTAGTGTCAACTGTTTTTTGTATTGCTTTTATGTAAAGCACTTTGGGTTACTCATTTTGTATGAAAAACCTTTATAAATTAAGTTTGATTGATTGCTAAATTCAGAAAATGGGGCACTATAGTTAAGCATTATCAGATTTTCAAGCAGGTACTGGATTTATCTGAATTAATAATGAAATTCTTAAAACAGTAAAGCAGACACACAAGTGAAAAGACAATCAACCAGCACCAGGAAAACAGTTTCACCGTAATATTCTCATTTTGTATTCCATGTGGTAAAGCGATATGTGTTTTCTAAGTTAGCGTACTGTGTGTGATTACTGACCCATGGGTGGCTCATCATGGTCCAGCACTCGGCGGGCGTAGTGGTGCTTGAGCAACGCTCCAAATATCTCTGGACTCATCTCCGCCTCGCGTCGCAGAGACACGTTAGGAGCCACCATTTTATCGTAGGTGTACAGGTAGTAACTGGGAGACATAGACAGAGGAGACATTTAAACAATGGTTCACGACTAGACACATTTTTACTTGTGTTTCTTCTTGTTAATCTGATAGTGAATCAAGCACTGTATTTCTTTTTGTAATATTTTAGTCTTCAGGGTATCAGTGTCATTCTTCACATCATGTTTGCTGTGAAGATCGTAAATGTTACCACGGGACTTTGCGATGCTACTATATGTGATGTTACACATACCCCTGATATAACATCCGATGGCCCTTATACCTCTGTAGCTATGAAACATTGCTGAATCAATGTAATAGAAGAGCAGTCATTTATTTAGCTCACATCTGAAGACAGGAGCTGAAACCACAGTGTGGAAAAAAACATTTTTATCATGTGTTTCCGGGGTCTCAGTGTAACGGACCTTCAGTTATCACACATGTCCAGGCACTGGGTGCAACCTAGAGCGAGAAATGGTGGCTGGAGATGCACCAAAGTCACTGAGCCAACACTATCTGTCTATTCCTGGCTGTGTGCTTTAGAAGGAAGGAGGACAGAGAAAGAGAAAAAGACATACAGTAGATGGAGAAGAGGAGAGGGGAGATGCTTTGAACCCTTCCCCCACCAGCAGCCCCCTCCAGACAGAGCTGTAGCTATGAACTAGGTTAAGCATGACATCTCTGTGGGACTCCGCCTGAATTGTAGAACTACCACTGGGCCTTGCCTTCTCTTCATTAACCAAGCACTGCAGGCTTGCCTGATTGGGAATCTGAAACTCCTTCACATGAAACCCCTAAAACGTGATAATAATGTAATGCTTCGTATATTAGTGTCACACTAATGGATGTTGGAACTAAACAGAATATGATGTTAAGTGCTGGGAATGTTTGGCTGCAGCAGTTCATTGTTCATTCATGGTGCAATGCAAAGATACATCCAATCTGGTGGAGGCAGTCACATGTATGCTATGGCTTTTTGAATCATCTAGTTGCGAGAAAGGGGAGGGAGCAGAAGTGCGAGTCCAGTCCAAACATATTGGGAACTTGAATTTTCTGAAATCAAATCTAAAATAGTACAATTTGTTGGACTGTTCAGTCACATGCCACCAGGACCAGAAATAAAGTTTTGGTTTACATTTTTCTTTTGAAGGGACAGTAAATTTATTTATAAGTGACATGTATGTTATTCATCATTATGAAAAATAGAAGAAAAAATCAATTTTATGTGTGTAGCATCATCCGTTTGGTCAAAAAAGCTTAAAATCTGCGCCGCAGCAGCTTCCGCATTCGGTGGTCACGTGGGCGTCATACGTCACTGGGGCCCCACATAGTTTAGAATAATACAATTCTAGACGGGATTGACACCAAAATGCTAACGTGTTAGCCCGTCAATATGATTGTCCACATTATGTTAGCATTGAGCTAACCGCCATTTATTACTATTGGACTGTGTGGAATTAACAACAACTCCAGCTGTTATTAATTCCACAGTGAATTTATTTGAAAGTTGCGTCTTTTTTGCTGTTTTGTTGACACAACCGTTCACCGCGCAGGTAACCATGATATTTTTGGTGTTAATCACGTCTAGAATTGCATTGTTTCTTATAGCTAAACTGTTTGGCCCCAGTGACGTATGACGCCCACGTGACCACTGAATGCGGAAGCTGCTGCGGAGCAGATTTTAAGCTTTTTTGACCAAACGGATGATGCTACACATATAAAAAAAATTTCTTCTATTTTTCATAATGATGAATAACATATATGTCACTTAAAATTAACTTTACTGTCCCTTGAAGAGAAGGAATCTAACATCCTTTAACATCAATTTAAACATCAATTAAAAATTCTGGTTCAAAGCCCTGCCTAAAATGGTGTATTGGTGATGTTTAATTAGTGAAAATAAGGTGTAGTACCTGGGATGGACCAGGGTGGGGTGTCCTGGCTCCTCCTTGATGTCAGGGAAAAGACCGTTGAACACCAGGCTAGGAGACGTTTTAACCTGTGAACACACATGCATACAAACAAAATCATGCACATAAGTATCACACACCACAGTCACATCGTCTTCATGCTGATTAGTTAACATTACAGACGCATACAACAGCATCTTACATCATCAATCACTAGTCATTGAATATAATTTTGTAGAGTAAATATCACAATGGTGGCCATATGCATACCACCCCCCACCCCAAACACACACGCACACACACACACACACACACACACACACACACACACACACAAACACACACACAAACACACACACAAACACACACACACCATGAGAAGAAACGAATACGCTACACTGCACATGGTGCTCTTGGAGCCATAATCTAATAAAGCTAATATATTCATGCATACATGTGGACAAGAGAACATCTATCAGGAATCAGCTGTGTATATGTGCGTGTGGGGGGGTGGGGTGGGGGAGGGCACATGTTAGAGAAAAAGATAATCATGATAAAGAGTTTCTCCCTTATATGTGAGGAAAGTTGGTGTGTGGAGTTTGTGCTGTTGGAGGGGGATGTGAAGACCAACGTCAGATGCTGTGAGTGTATGTCCTCACAGGTCAGACAGGAAAAGCGTGTGGCTATAAATGAATGAATAGGAGTTGGCAGGGTGGGGGTGATGACCCTGAAAGCTGACCTGTGTAAAGAGGAGGGGGAGGGGGAAGAGATGAGGATGTTGAAGCAGCAGGGGGTCATGGAGACACAGGTGGATGGATGGGAAACGAAGACTGACCTTTCTTGCTGGGTCGGCGTCGGTCAACTTGCTGCTGGGGGGGCAGAGATCTGCAGAGGATTTCCTCAGTTGGCTCTCCTCCTCCACTGCCTTCTGAAATAAACATGGAGGAAGATATGATGAATAAAAATACAGGGGCCAAACTTCAAGGTTAAAAATGGGGGGAAAAGGCGGACAAGGAGCACCTTCTTTAGAATATGCTGACCAATTAAAACGATGCAACGGGCCAGGGGAATATGATGGTGAGTAAATAAATTAAATCTGACAGCATGGTCACAGAGGAGAAAGATCAGGACAAATAGAATTCAAACAATATGAAATAGAGACAAATGACACGTAAGAAATAGAAAATGTAGACAAATGGAATTAAGAGTAAGGCATGTGAGCCATTGCTGGAGTCGACCACTATGAAGAGCAAGAGAAAACAAAGATAGCCGGAAAATGGATTAGCTAACAGCAGAAGCTGAATGGGCCCACTGGGGAAAATCTATGAATAAAACACAAGAAAAGCCACGCTGATAGTCAGCATGGCTACAACATGGCTTGGCCTTATGTGTTACTGGTGAGTGATGCATTTGTATACATGCTGCACAGTTGGAGTGCATCTCATGCTCAATGTGAAGACATATTTTCTGTTGAATGTTCAGGATGCATTGTGTCAGCTTCATAGCCTCTCAGTCATGTGTGTTCAGTAAATATTGCTGGCGCTGTCTGTAGTTGTGTGTCTGTGTGTGCCTAAGAATGTGTTTTTTTAAGCAAATCCAGGACAGGCTCAGCAAGAGACCATGAGCTGATGGAGTTGATGCTTATCTGCGGTAGACGGGACTGACACTACACAGACTGCCTGCAGTTCATGTTAAAAAAAAAAAAAAAATGACAGGTTACGCAGACTCCAGAGGAACAAGACTTTCCAGTATGGCAAAATAAACTGCTCCGTTGCCCAGAGCAACAGAAAGGAAAGTAAACGAGACAGGAGGAAAGGAAACAGGAATAGCTGTCAGAGAGAGGATTCACTGAGGAGAAGAGTATAAAAAGGTACGTAGAAGAAGGGAAAAAGAGAGACGGAGAAAGCATCAATAATTTACTTACTAGCCTTTAAAAGCCATCTATAAATGTTTAGCCACAGAAACCATGCACGCACACAAAGTCAGACATAATAAAACAGACATTTCATCAGCTGGACATGTTGGCTTTGCTTCAACATAGTATTGGCCAAGAGATGCCGTCAATACCAAAGCTAAAGAGCCACAGAACAACACAGTCAGATCACTATGATGGCAAGTTATTTAACTCACTACAGGAAAAGACTGGGAACTTCTTTCTTTTTCTAATCTAATTAACTACTGATGAATACGTCCAAACATAAAAAAGGTTATTTATCCATAATAATTCTGAATCGTTTTACAACCAGAGTCAAAATCTGTTTTCTTACTGAAATGCATGTTGGCTCCTGTTTCAACCATAACACGCATGCATAAAAAAAGAAAAACCACTAGTAGTAGTTGAGTGCTGTGTATAAATTTATGTGTGCTGTATGTGGGGGACACTCCCTTCTTTACAACAGCATGGATGAATGAGCATATGCATGCAAATGCAATAAGCTGGAGCCATATGTGCTGCCAGGTGCGTCTGTGTGTGTATACAGAAGGGGGCTCGTCTGATGCCCTTTCTTTGTTTTTGTTTTGTTTTTGGTCGATGCTTTTCCTTTTTTTTCTTTAGGAACAGCGCAGAAACAGAGGGAGGGAAACTAAGGAAGGTAGCAAGAGAAAAAGAGGATGATGGGATAGCACAGAGATAGAGGGATAGATGATAGTGTTACGGCTGCAGCTCAAATCTATTGTTATTATTGTGTATCCTTCTGCGACCCTGGCTCTGAGCTGCTGGTACTGCACTGCTCCTGGATGCTCCGCCCTACTTCATCAGTGCCAGGTGTCATGTCTCTGGGACTCCTGGCCACACCCCTTCGCCATGCCCATCTCCTGATTGGTGCGCCATCTTCCTGACAGGCCCAAGCCTCGCCTCATCACCTGACATGGACTTTAAAAGCTCTGCAAGCCAGTCAGTCAGGGCGACTGTCTAACTGTGGCTGCACGCCTTTGAGCCGTCGAACTTTGACCTTGTGACTTGGTGTGTTGAAATTGTGTCTACCCTCATTAGGAGCTGGTTGTGTTTTGTGTTCCGTTTGAAGATTTTAGTTAGTGAAGTATTGCAAAATTTGTATATTATAGCTAGTCCTCTGTTGTATTTTTGGTTATCTTTGAACAGTGCCCATTGGCCTTCCTTAGTTTGTTAGAAGTTTGTTAAAAGAAATACCTGAGTTAAACATTCTGAATATGTTCCCCCTTTAAAATCTGGGTTGTTTTATGTTATTTCCCCAGTCTTTTAGCGGGGTCATAACAGACAGGAACAACAATAAACCTTCCACAGTAGTGTGTACCTGCTGTGTAGGCTGGATTCTATCCAATATCGTGTGTGTGTGTGTGTGTGTGTGTGTGTGTGTGTGTGTGTGTGTGTGTGTGTGTGTGTGTGTGTGTGTGTGTGTGTTGCTGATAGTTTTTGCTACAATACTTAGCTGATTTCATATCTGTCATTTCACAATTGTGTCGATGTGTGTGTTGCTAAAGGAGAGACCATGAGGGCAAACTGACATTACCTCAACTCATGCGTGGATCTTTCATTGTTTGATCTTCACAAGACACAAAGCACTCATTAAAAGGTTGGTGTGTGTGTTTGGCACCTTTGTGTTGGATCACGACCGTATGTGAAATACATGTATGGATGTGTTTTCTAGCTGTGTATCCAGTAATTCCTGCTTACCTTACAGCTCACAGCTGAACACCCAGCACTAACCACACTCACATCTGCTCATTATTCCTGAAGCCTTACACACTTTTCCTTAATGGATGTGTTTGGTTGCAAATGTTTTAGCTGTTGTTTGCCTTTTGCCTCTTGCTGGCAGTTGTACCTTTCCATCCTACACTCTTGCTTTATTCACCAACATCATGCAGCTGCCTGCTGCTAAAACACAATAATGAATCACCCTTCTCATCTGTACAGCTAGCACAACACAGCCCCCCCCCATCCTCCAGCCCTTGGTCAGACTGAAGCTTGTCTTATGACAAGGCGGATTAGCATACCACACACTCGCTCAGGTGAACTCTGCCCTGCTGTTCCTAATGACCAGTAGTGTGCCTGTCGCTGCAGCTACACTGACAACTCACCCCACCACTATACAATGCACTAGACACACACCGAGCCATGTGAACTTTCACAGTGACCCGTTTTCCAAGCCTCAGCTTGTCCCAAGACCATTAGCACGTGATGTTTCTACAGCAGACACATTTGAGGAGCAGAGACTGTTTTCTCTGAGCACGTTAAAAATCACACGCTCCTCTCTGATACATGCATGTCCATGACCTTACATTATCCATGCCCTCTGTACGCCGGTGACAAGTAAATGCACTTCAGCTGGATTCGAATGTATCCATGGTGAGCTCCATCTTCTCTTCCCACCGCCGACATCTTTTTTACAACAGAAAATCTTGTTGCCATTACTGTCTACTCTGTAAAAAATATGTAGTAAAGTTTTATGTTAAAGCATCTATGATAAGTGATGCAAATTCATTTTCAGGTTTTGCACTGCCATAATCAAGCTACATATGAAACTGTTCACAATACATGTAGTCCTCATAAAAATTTGTAGATGTGAACAACTGTCTGCCACCATGTCTGACTACTGCAGTTCCCCTTTCTACTATAACCCGCGCCGAGCAGTGTAACATTAATACCCCATAGATTAAAATATCACATGTCATGTCGGAGTAACTCTGCAAATATAAGACCAAGTGCTCTGATGTTGGACTTCATGCGGCTTTCCTGTCGAATTTTGTCCTTCTTCTATCCATCTCTGCAAAAAATGGCGTGTTGGATTTTTGCTTAACAGGAAGTGTATTAGCGCATCATTCACGCACGTGCAGTGGAATATCTCGGTGGCTTAAAACCAGGCTTAGCCTCTACACCCCTGCGGATCAAATTAATTCAGCAGAGGTAGAGATGTATAAGTTTAATTATGGTACTTCAGTGTTTTATTTCATTTATGTGTTGTTTTACGTCTTTTAATCATTTATCTTAGGGAATAGTACTTTTGTATTTAGAGTAGTAATGGCATTTAAATGATCTCAAATGGTGATTATAGAGTGAAATTTAATAAATAATGACTTGTGAACAATTTAGCTTTCCATTCAGCTTACAGTCTCCCAGTACCAACTGTGTACCCAGGTTGAAGATTACCTCAATTCCACACTTTACTGTGCAAATGAACAGTAAGATTGTAATTTCTAAATAGTTTGAAACCTTTAAGCTTCACAAAAACCTGTGAAGCTGAACACAGTGTCTTTCGTGTCAATCGCTTCTTTTTGGCTGTTGCTTAAAGTTGGTTTGCACTAAGGCTTAAAGTCGACATGCTTAACAAAACACACACACACATATACCTTACCACACACACACACACACACACACACACACACACACACACACACACACACACACACACACACACACACACACACACACACACACACACACACACACACACACACACACACACACACACACACACACTCATAGAAACACAATCTTAACAAGCCTGATGAAAAACCTTGTCTTGGGCAACATTAAAAGTGTGTGAACATTTGCCCGACCTTCTTCCCTGAGCAGCAGTACGTATCGGTGTGTAACGAAATGTGTGTTATTACAGTATATTCTAACAGTGCACCCCTAGTTCTTTGCGGTTAATACGTTCCAGGAACCACATGCGATTAATGAATTCTGCGATAGAGCGACAAACTATTTTTCTTATTATATACGGTATTTTAAACGTTAATGACCTCCCCCATACTGATATTAAACCACCTTCTATCTGCATTACCTTTTCCCATACTATTATCGACTGTTTAAAGCACTTTTGTGTCTCACGTAAGTCCGAGACTCACGGAACCGAGCGCACTTCTGGATGCCGTCAGCCAATAGAATGCGCGTAGGGTATCATGTGACTGCCTACCAAAAATCTGTGATGAGGTGAAGTCACGAGCGTGAGGGCGCACTGTATAGTAATTCTATCATTAGAATTATTTATCATTATTATACATAAAAATGTATGCCGTAATTGTAAAATCAAAATCCCTTCTGTGCCCTAAAACAAAAACAGTTGGAGCCCAGCTGCCTGGTGAAACCTGGAAATCAGCCCTCTTAAAAGGAATGCATGCAAATGCCAAAATTTTTCCCATAAGTGCACAGAGAGTTAACACAAACAAAACATAGCTGTGCCACCCACCCTCCCTCTTCTTCCTCCTCCTCCCACTCGGAGCCATTCAAGAGCCTGGCAATCTGGAGGCAGGAGGGGGTGGCGGGCAGCAGAAACAGATGGAGTAAGGCATGTCATTCTCTTTTTTCATTTCTCAGGAGGAAGTAAACAGTCTTTATTTGGTTGCCTGTTTTTAATCTGACCCAGACAGTGAGGGAGGAAAGGAGGAACACACAGATCTCAACAAGATGGTCACGCCCTGTCTGTTTCTAGACCACATCCTGTTTGACTACAACCTCAATTGTGACAAACATCCAGCTTCAAGCTTGCAGACATTTATACTTCCTGGACTGAACCTTGTGAAAGCAAGATAGCGGAGTCACCTGCTTGTAGCAGAAAGTCATTAATGGCTCATCGGTATCAGTTTTTCCCTATAACGATTAATTATATGTTTGAGCTGATGTTCGGAAATTGTGTTTAAATGCTGGTCTTTACATGGCGGTCTTAATCCAATAAGCTATTTATCCATTGACTGCAAGTCGCACTTTGTTTCATCAGCCAGATCAATAACATCTCGCAGGGGAACCCTTACAGGAAAGTGGGCATTAAAAGAATACAGTTTTTTGTTTGGTAGACACTCTCTAAGACAATGCTGTCAAATATGATAACTGGGGTTTTGTTGGTCTACATGTTATCTGCTGTGAATGCGTCTTTGTATGCTTGTTCATAATGTAACAATGGTGGCAGTACTGTGTATAATAATCATTTCCTACCTCCTACTCAAAGCATTTGATCTCTCTCTTGCCCTAGAAGGCAGATTAAAGATCAGATTTCTTATATCGTGTGTCAAGATGATCGTTCGACTCTTGTTTTCTTTTGATTAAGTCTAGGGCAAAGAGATAAGAAGTAATAAAACGGAGCAGGGAACACATGAGGACAGGTTTGAGAGGTGAACAATTAGACAAACAGGTCACTGAGAGAATAAACAGATGAAAAACAGACTGTTTGCCCCCCCCCCCTCACACACACACCTCGTACACCTGTTCCTCCCTCTTTCTAAACACTAAAAGCAAGAACATAACCAGACATGCACAGAGGTAAGTATCAGCCAGACTCGTCATGCTGGAGTCACAAATGCATGGGCAGCCGTGTGTATACACACACACACACACACACACACACACACACACACACACACACACACACACACACACACACACACACACACACACACACACACAAACACACTCACTCTCACAAAGACAGACAGACAGACAGACAGGGAGATAAGGACAGGTTCATCTTTGAACTGCCGTGGCTTGATGCCTGAGGCACATTTTTGCATAACGTGTGCCCTCTGTCTAGACAGTCATCACACCCACGTCACAGAGACATCAACACATCAAGCTCCTTCCTCCACACCTACAACCCCAGTCAGCCATTTTACAATCCACCAAGCGCAGCCCTGACAGACAGGGCTGATGGGACCCAGTAGGGTCTATGGGAGAAATGGAGTGATTAATAGAAAGAAAAAGTGAGGACTCTCCCAATGATAAATGCATCATCTTCTGCCCACTGTCTGCAGCACTTAGCACTGGTAACAGTTCAATCTGGAAAGCAGCTCCAGTACTTCTCTGTGATAATTCACATTGTCTCGCCAAGCTCTCTCGATCAATTTTTCTATTAATCTCCTCTACTCTCTCCCTTTCCTCTTCCTCCTCCATTTCTCACGTTTCACAGTCAAATCCCAGGCGGCTGCTTCAGCGTATATTCCCTTTACATGAGGAGAGTTGTAATAATGTTACCTAATTGTCCGACTAGAATACACTTGCAGACTGGAAAACATGACCTCTGCATCACACAGATAAAGTTTATTAGACAGTAGGTATTTGTGAATAATAAACATGCTGCAAATCATTATTATGACAACCAGAAGGAACAGATTACAGGAATATGAGCAGTTTTCCTGTAGGAGGAAGCTCATTGTTGATGGCCAGGATGAAAAAGCAAAATTGACACAACTCAAGGCAGCCTACTTTCATTGTTAGTCAGCTGTTGTGCTAAAATGCTTCTCTGGCTAAATGACTAATACTGTGCATCTAGCTGTCATTATCATGGAGACAGTAGGTGATAATCAATTTTGCAGTTGGGCCAACACAGCTCTGATCATTAGTCATTCGTCATGTTCAAATAACTACAAAACTTTTTGTTGGCTTCAAATTTGTTAATGCGGTAAAAATTCCTTCCCTCATTTGCTTGTCAGAAAAAGAAAAAAAACATAAAGCATTGCTTTGTACTCGGGTAACTTTGTAAGGACATTGAATTGATGAATTGATCAATAACGCCTGACAAAATTGTTACTTAGTGAAGCAAATGAAGTGAAGTGAAACTCCTGCTTGAACGTAAGTAGTTGTTTTAGATGATGTTGCTCTTCATCAACAGCAGATACACAATCAGACTTTCAACTTGAGGCTCCACAGATTTTATTACCACAAATACAACATGTATTCAGTGACCTGCTAAAACCCAGCAATATTATCTTAATGTGTGTCCACCTGTACAGTAGTAAGAAGGACATTTAGAATTCATGTATGCATTCCAGAACATACTGCCTGCAGCTTACCATCTCCAGCACAACAGACACACAGACACAGACACACTCACACACACATACACACACACACAATCCCATCAAACTGCTAAACCAAACTGTAGTGTAGGAGGATGATGAAGATGACGAAGTTCACTGCACACAGACTGTCACACATGAATACACACTCCGACACAAGTAGACACACTCCAGTCTCCCAGAAAGACGCACTGACCAGTGGGCTCTTGCATTGTCTGTGCATGACTGTTGATCATTTGAGCTTCCTCTAAGACAGTGCGTGCATATATGTAGGGGTTTGTGTGTGTGCCTGTATTTCTTTTTCCATTTTAGATGAACGCTCATATTTGTTTGGCAAAGTTTTGTACGCCAGATGCTCTTCCTGCCACAACCCTCTGCATAATTCGCGCCTGAGACTGGACAACAAGGCTGCAGATACCAGGGATTGAACCTGGGGCAGCATACATTCGACCTACCACTGAGCTACATCCACGGAGAGGGAATTACAATATAATCACGTTGACACAAAATCCAAAAGAGATTCACGTAAAAACAACATAAACAATGGATTTTCAACAATACTGTGTGTTTCCTGAAAAAAAATTTCTAACCTTTTAACATTTATCAGAGAAAAAAACAGATGCTCTTGTCTCCATGTCACCTACTCCATTTACATTCAATGTACTTAAAACAGTTCTTTCGGACAAAGACAAAATCCAAAAAACTAATCTTTCTCCATAATCATGCTTTTTTTTTTTTAACTTTTGTCATTAGTTTCTTCAAATTAAAAACCTCTTTGTTCGTAAAAAGTGGTTGGTCACTTCCTTCTGGATTTTTTTAAATAAAAACTGACACTAAACAGAAACATGTTGAGGTCAGGAAAAAAAATTTCGACTTTGATTGGGGTGGGGGGAGACGGGGTGGGTGGGGTTGTTGTGGTGTGGTGTGGTGAGTGGGGTCGGAAAACCACAAGGCCGCCGCTACAGGGCCCAGGCCGCAGCACCGGAGGCCGCCACAGCCGCGTAAGAAGCTGCAACCACCGGCTCCGCGGCTACCACAGCAGCTGGCAGCGCAGCGGCCTCGGTCGTCCGCTCCACTGCAGTCGCAGCCGCTCACCCCATGGCAGCCAATGGCCAGTGCTCATCCCCCTCCTCCAGACAGTGACAGATGAGATGCCCCCCCCCCACACACACACACAGAAAACATTTCATTTCATGGTTGCAGTGGTGACATAAATCTCATTGTAATTAATTTTAAAACTAAACCTGATGTTCAGCTCTTCATTGATCCGATTACGAATCATCATAACCTGTCTCCGTAAGGCGTACAAATCTTGGTGTGGGTCTCTGGTACCACCGACCGGGAACGTTTTTATACGACCCAGGAGCCGACCATGTCACGACAGCTCCCTCTCTAGGACCTTGTTGCTGACGTCCGGTGGTGCGTTCGATATGATCGTCTTTCTAGCAGGGGTAGCCAGGGGGAGGACAGGGGTGAAGGTGCCCTTAATCACCACCCTGCTCACAACTACCTGATGCAGTTTTTCAATTTCATCTACAAATATCACCATTCCTTTGTCCATTTGGGAGCCTATCTTATCGCTGTCCTATCAGACGTTCTCTCCCACCACTAAACACACCTCCCTCACTGAGCAGCTGACAGTCGGTGTGAGCCTTATCCCATGCTCACAAGTGAGCTTTTCGAGTGCTTCTTCCTCTTTGGTTGTTCATCTCGAGGCTACCATTTTCCCTCCTAGTGTCGTCAAACGCCCTACAAACTACCAAACGTAACCACGATGTAAATGTAGGTAACTGAAACGTGAACATATGAGCAAAAAAGAAAAAATAGAGTGAATAAATGCGCTAAGGTGCCACACTCACATCACGTCTATTCAGCAACTTCCAAGACCTAGCTGTGGTTAAATTATGGGACACAAAAGCGTGTTTAAAGAGAGAGTGAGAGAGAGAGAGAGAGAGAGAGAGAGAGAGAGAGAGAGAGAGAGAGAGAGAGAACCATCATCTATAAAAATAAAAAGAGTCTCAAGAGAGCCTAACTGTGTGAGCACTGTTTGTAGGAGGGTTACCGGTTCAAATCCACAATTAGGGAGAGAAACTCACACACACTCTTCAATCACCATAACACAAATTGGCCTCCTGCTTTTCTATATAAGGTAACTTGGCCCTCAATTCGAATGGATGAAACGACTCCGAGTGCTGGGAGATGGAGGGGAGTGAGAGAGCTGCAGCAGAGAGTACGAGCGTTGCTAAGCAGACTGAAAGCCGAGAGAGACTGTCAGCAAGCCAGCAATGCACAGCTATCACTACCGAGAGAAAGCACAAAATGGAGACACTGACCAACCCTGTCCTTGCAATATATTAGACAGAATTTAAAAACTTGTTTGTTTGTAATGGAAGAATTAATGTGTCGATTAAAGGAAATGACTTACAGAAATCTGGCACTAAAACAGTAAATATTTACTGGTTGAATGTGGACATCAAATGTGGGCATTAGCTCAGTGGTAGAGTGGACGCCTTATGATCAGACATCGGCGGTTTGATTCCCGCTCCGACAGTGGGATGTGTCAGCTTACCTCCCGGTCACTGCCAAGTCGCCCTTGAGCAAGGCGCTGTCCCCCCTACAAGCTGCTCATTTGGGGTGCACCCCAAGGTCCCGACCCGTCATTCTCCCTCCCCTGTACTGTTTGATGTTCTACTAACTGCATACCTACAGGCCCCTAGTATGCTGTGTTTGTTTCAGGGGCCTGTACACAACATTGTATGTGCTGTCTAACTCATATATAATCATGTTCAAGAGAGTGTAAAGATAATTTCCCCACTGGGGATGATAAAAGTGGACTTTAAACTTTAACTTTAATCTTTAATTGAATTAAATTATGCAGATCTTCTTAAAAGACAACAGGGCATTATGGTTAACGTGTTGGGAGAGCTGGAGATGCCTCTGTCTGAATCTTTTTTTTTTTTATGGCCTTCGTATGTGGTCTTACATCGATCGGTGGTTTGTTTACTTCAGCACAAGAGGCTTCTCTGATGTAGAGTGGAATACTGCAGTAAATGTTAACGCTTTGTTGGGCAACACCATCTGCAACAAGGCCAGAGGACAGAAAGAGCATGGAGAAATGAGGATAGAGATGCACCTCTATAAAAAGAACTCTCCACCCGGACAAAACACCCAGCTGGGTAAGATGTAAGACCAACACAGGGAGAGAAAGACAGTTCAATCTAAAGCAGACCTCATGTCCTCTGAATTTTTGGCAGGGAGCTCCAGCTTCATTCATATTACATGCAAAAGCTTGTCTGAAGACTCCGTTGCTCAACTCTGCCTTGTCAGCTTGTCTTCACTGTTCAAGCCCCTTGGGCGGGCTCTCTCCCCGTCTCTTATTCTCTCGACAAGTGAATCCATAGTCCACATTGTTAATACAATCCATGTCTGGGTCCTACAGCCCATGAAACTGTGTCGGGATTTGACAAATATCATCATAGTTGAGTCAGAGCTCTAAGTGAACACACCTGGGTGCAGATCAAACAGACTGTGAGAGATTGGGACAGTGATAAATCTTTGTCCTGGCTCCACAGTGACGCTGGTGTGTGAGGAGCAGACTGGAGCGTTGATGGAACCTCATGACTCACACTGCAGGATGGGGTTGGCACAGTGGCGCAAGGAAGACGTGTCTGGCGGTGGTTTTGTTACGTGTGTCTGGCTGCATTACTGGAAGTATTCGACCCTTTGACTTCCTTTAATCATGGCATGTGTCATCTAAACAACATTCTATGCTACTGTGTGTATTTATATATGCGAATGGGACATCGATCCTACATTAGAAAGTCATCACATTGACATACTATATGTTCATATCACATTTGAGCCACAATCCAGCTTCCTGCCATTCACCACTGCAGAGAATAGGACAACAATTTGAGTGAATTTAAATGTTAAAATTTTTACTTTAATTTTTTTATGAGGCACAATTCACAGAATAGAAAATAGACAGTTTGGTTGCCAAAGCAGAAGAAATAAAATATTTCTCTTGGCAGTAGGCTGGATTTCTTCCATCTATATGAGTTAAAACTACAGTACATATGGCATCATCTGGAAGGAGGATGCATTTCATCCATTAAATTATGCTGGCGATGACAAATGCAGTGTCTGACATAGCAAAGTGGACTCGTCATAGGAACTGGTTAAAATTAACCCAGATTACAAACCACAAAGTAATGCTTTACTCTTCAAAGCATAAAGTCAAGGGCAATAACACTTCATGGAGGCCAGGTTGCCCCAGCAGCAAGACTGTTTCATTATGACTAACAGTGAAGCCAGAAATAAGAGCTGGACATCTTAGGAAGGAGAACCAGTGCCAGATGCTCCACATCATTCGCACACGAAAATGCAACAAACACAACTCTCAATAAGACTTCAATGGCTGAAGCATACTAGAATAAAAATACACAAAAAGTTAAATCATCAGATAATCTATTACAGTACACATGGAGGTCAGGAACCCAAAGCATTGTCTGCTACTGCTACTGTTTGTGCTGTCAGGAGGTGCAGTCGGACTGTTCAGGATCGAAAAGGGGGAAGCAGTCTCCTTGATGAACCATCTCAATCGCGGAGGGATATGAGGCAAAGACCATGTTTGTATGTGTGTGTGTCTGCCCTAAGACAGACCAAAGAGACATGATTCCCATGAGCAGCGTAACTGCAGATGGTAATATCAATGATATACACACAAGAGCATTTGTCTTAGAACTGGAAGACTGAGGCAGACAGAAGAGAGTCCCATCAAAAACACAAAATGTCACTTATTTCACCTTCATTAACACACCTTCATTAGCTCAGGGCAATGCCGTTTCCCAGTACAGCAGTCTAGCTTGTAGTTCAACGTTATTAAATTTCACTGACCCTACCAGCCATCAACTTGAGTCCTTTGGTGTGCATTATATACAGACCCTTTCCAAAAAATTAGAATATCGTGGAAAAGTTGTTTAATTTCCATAATTCCATTCAGAAAGTTAAACTTTCATATATTATAGCTTCATGGCCCACAATTTAAACAACTTCAGGTATTTATTTGTTTATTTTTACATAATTTTGTCGTCCAGCTCATAAAACCCATGAAAACAGGATTTCAAAAAATTAGAATACTGTGAAGAAATCATCAGGACATGAATGTTTTAAACTGAGTGTCACACACCAATCATCCACTAAACTCAAAGCACATGCACAGGTTTCACCAGGTGTTATTAATTGCTTTGGTTTGGTTCAATTGTCTCAGTTCGGTTCAATATGAGGTAGACTGCAGACATGACAGCTGCCTAGAAGACCATCATTGATACCCTCCATAGGATGTGGAAACCTCAAAAGTTCATAGCTAAGGAGGCTGGTTGTTCACCGAGTCCTGTGTCCAAGCATATCAATGGAAAGTCTAGTGGAAGGGAAAATGTGGCAGAAGATGCTCGAGCAAAAGAGATGACCGTGGGCTTCAGCGGATTCTCAAACAGAGAAGATTCAAGAATCTGGCAGAGATCCAGGAAGAGTGGACTGAGGCAGGAGTCACAGCTTCACAAACCACCACGTTCAGACGCATACGGGAGATGGGCTACAACTATCGGGTTCCTCGGGTCAAACCACGTCTGAACCAGAGCCAACGTAGGAAGCGGCTCAACTGGGCCAAGGAGAAGAAGGACTGGACTGTTGGCCAGTGGTCCAAGGTCCTCTTTTCCGATAAAAGTAAAATGTGCCTGTCATTTGGGAATCAAGGTCCAAGGGTCTGGAGGAAGACTGGTGAGGAACAGAACCCAAGCTGCTTGAGGTCCAGTGTGAAATGTCCACAGTCAGTCATGATTTGGGGTGCAATGTCCAGTGCAGGTGTTGGTAAACTCTGCTTTCTTAAATCCAAGGTCACCGCAACAGTCTACCAGAATGTTTTGGAGAACTTCATGATTCCTTCTGCTGAGGATCTGTATGGAGATGCAGATTTCATCTTCCAGCAGGACCTGGCCCCTGCCCATACTGCCAGAAGCACCAAAACCTGGTTTGATGCTCATGCTATCACAGTGCTTGACTGGACAGCCAACTCGCTGGACCTAAACCCCATTGAGAATTTACGGGGTATTCTCAAGAGGAAAATGAGGGGCACCAGACCCAACAACAAAGAAGAGCTGACAGCAAGCATCAAAGAAATCTGGGCTTCCATAACTCCTATGCAATGCCACAGGCTGATTGCCTCAATGCCACATCGCATCAAGGCAGTGATTAAGGCAAAGTGATTCCCAACCAAGTATTGATGATTTGATATATCGTTTTGAAAGTGCCATATTTTGTTTGATTTTTTTCTTTCTTTTCTGCAAAAACTGAGAAATAAATGGTGATTTCTTGACACTATTCTAATTTTTTGAAATCCTGTTTTTGAGGATTTTAAGAGCTGGAAGCCAAAATTATGTAAAAATACACAAATAAATACCTGAAATTGTTAAAATTGTGGGCCATGAATCTATAATATATGAAAGTTTAACTTTCTGAATGGAATTATGGAAATGTAACAACTTTTCCACGATATTCTAATTTTTTGGAAAGGGTATGTACATATGAAGGCAACAATTAAGGCCCTGTCCACACGATGCTGGAAATTTTTGAAAATGCAACTTTTTTGTTGCGTTTACGCCTTCCGTCCACACGACAACGCAGATATCCAGAACGAAAACGCAACTTTTTGAAAACGCTGGCCTAGGTGTATTTTTTTTTTAAACGCTGGGTCTACGTTGTCGTGTGGACAGTGTATCCGCAACTTTTTAAAAACACTTACGTCTTGCCCGCGTTTTAAAAAGTTGGTTTTCGCAAAAGTCCGTCATCGTGTGGATGGGGCCTTAGGCACACCATGCTGGATCTTTTCAAAAATGCAAGTGTATTTGTTGCCGTTACGACTTCCATCCACACGACAACACAGATATCCGGGATGAATATGCAACTTTTTGAAAATGCTGGCCAAAGTGAAGTTTTTTGAAAACGCCGGGTCTGTGTTGCTGTGTGGATCCTGTATCCACAACTTTTTCTATCCATGTGTCTACGTATACAAACAGAATGGACAGAGTTAAAACTGGCTATTTTTTGACGTATAAGAGCTCCATGTCAAAGACGTGTTGATAGGCATGCTTGACACTTGAATATTTGTCCATCAGTTTCTTTATTTATGAGTCATAAAGTTTATATATTTATTTATTCATTCATTCACATTCCTCGCCAAAGACGCCAACGCCAGTTCTGGGTCAGACCAGGACGCACTGCTTGCTGGTGGGAGAACTCTGTGATGGAGGTCATGTCGTTCTCCGGAGTTGTTCTACTTATACATGTGTTGATCAACGCACTTATGCCGTTATGTGTGGATGGAGATTTTTTTGAAAACCCTGTTGTGTGGATGCAAATCTTTTTCTATGAAGGGTGAAAAAAGTTGGGTTTTCGAAAAGATCCAGAACCGTGTGGACATGGCCTTAGTGCCTACATGTTGTATGTTTGCTGTTTATATGGTGCCCCTACGAAAGACACCATAGACTATATCCATTTATATCCTCATTAATCAAGGTTCCCACCAGGAAGGAAGGCGACACAGGAGCGCCTTTCAAATACAAACCTAGTCTTTTTGCTTACATGCAACACAAACAGGATGGTAGCCCCCCACAGCCCTTTACAGTATACATCCCTCGTGTCCAACTCCCTGCCCCCAAAACATACACAGCCTGCTCATCTGACTGTCTCCAAGGGAGACCAGACAGTGGGGTCGTTAATCTACTCATCAACACACCGATTAATTAATACCAAGACTCATTATTCTGGACTCATGCAAAACAATCCACACAGACTAGTGAGCCTTGTTTCCCCACATATGGGATTGTAATCCCATATGCGTTCTTACAGTCTCATTTGAACCCGACATCCCCCTCTATTTTACTTTCAAGCTAACTTTCCTGAAGCAGCAAAGTGGTCTGATGGTCTGAGGGTGTGGAGCTAGAGCACACTGAACATGCAAAACAGGCTTTAAGTTTAGATCTCTTCTGAATCCAGGATATTTGGTTGGGATGGGCTCAGCAAAGGTGTTTAGTCTATTGCTATTGCCAGATGTGTGGCAGTCTCCACTGTATCAACACTTTATTAATGCTCAAATTAATCTCATAGAAGCACGGTTTTCATCTAGTGGTGAGCAGAGGAAAGAGTCGATGACTTTTTAAAACAACAGAAAGAACAGGCTACCACTGAGGTGAGAAACTGCCACTCAGACTATCCACCAGAAAGGCTGTGGAGGAGAATTTTTAAAAAAAATATTTATCTCATAAGCAACAATAATAGAATACTGTAATACATTACTGGAAAAACTGCATAACTCCCCACCTATATATTTGAATAAGCTCACTTGAAAACCTCACATTGTCATGCTTTTTAACTCCACCCACTACCTGTCAATCAAGCACCCAACCAATCACGATGCCCAACCAAGCACGCACCTGCCAGAAGGAATCACATGAACAATATAGCGTAAGGCATCGGCCAGCGAGGCTTTTTGTTGCGGTTACGCCTTTCATCCACACGACAATGAGGATATCCAGGACGAAAAGGCTGGCCAAAGTTAAGTTTTTTGAAAAACTTCACAAAACTTCACAAGTTTCACCGAAACTTTTTCTATCCGGGGGGCGTCTCTCTGCAACAAAAACCGCTGTGACGTTAGTGTATGTGACCCGTGTCTACATGCACACACAGAATGTACAGAGTTAAAAGCTATTTTCTGACATATAACAGCTCAAAGACGCGTTGATAAACATGCTTGACAGTTGGATATTTGCTTGTCTATTTCTTTCTTTATGAGTCATAAAGTTTATATATTTATTCATTCACTCACGTTCCTCGCCAAAGACTCCAATGCCAGTTCTGGGTCAGACCGGGATGCGCTGCCTGCTGGTGGGAGAACTCTGTGATGGAGGTCTTCCTGCAGGAGGAACGACGTGAATTTCCACATGCCCCGGTCTTGGAGTTGTTATGCTCATAAACGTGTTGATCAACACACTTATGCGATTTCGTGTGGACATGGCCTGATTCAGGTAGTGATTCGGTTTGTGTTGCAAGTTTTGACAGCAATATAAGGCGGGCATTTTCTGGGGGAAATATTGTCCAAAAAAACCCCAA
This sequence comes from Antennarius striatus, assembly GCF_040054535.1. Classification (NCBI taxonomy): domain Eukaryota; kingdom Metazoa; phylum Chordata; class Actinopteri; order Lophiiformes; family Antennariidae; genus Antennarius; species Antennarius striatus. The sequence goes on from NC_090793.1 coordinate 9,910,458, forward strand.
CCTAAGACCTGCTACAGTGAACAAAAATGCTGTTTTTAAATAAAAACCAATGATAAGACCCAAGCATAATCACTTAGAAAAGCACAATCATTGTCCATACCCCAACCCCAACCACCCTCCCCTCACTGTACATGTTTATTGTATTTTCATTTTCGTCATGTCCAAATCATCATTTTACACACACACACACACACACACACACACACACACACACACACACACACACACACACACACACACACACACACACACACACACACACACACACACACACAGTGTACTGCCATCACTAAATGACACATGTTTTGAGTATATCCTTATTTTGCTGACATTTTTATTCACAGGTTTTCCGCACAATGCCACACACTTCAAACTCATGCCAACTAATGTTTTAGCATCCAGTAGATGTCGTACTAGAGCAAATGAAGCCTCATGAAGCTTCGAACCGCAGTGAACCAATTGGGATGAAAAACTTCAATGCTTCATGGAGCTTCATCTGCCCATCACTAACATGGACTTCCCAGTTAACGTAATTTTAGAGTGTCATAACTGTTCCAACAATTTTCATGTTTTTGGGGCAGAAAGTCCAAACAACAGGAACGACATAGAAAACAGCAACAATTTCTGAGTGAAACTAGCTGGCTAGCACGAACAGTCTGTCCAGTTTTGGTTTCTGTTTGAAATGGGATAATCGCTGTAATATCCAAAAAAAAAAAAGTAATATCCAAAACGCTCCTCGGGCATCTGACAAAAATGCTCTTTAAGTAACTACATACAGTTCTGTTCATGTAGTCAGCTAACAGAACTTTCATTTCTCGAAAAATTTATTTTCCACTTGCTCTTTTGAAAGGTGCCTTTTCCTTTAACGTTAGCTCCTTTCCCAATCTCACGATTAGTTAGCTTTCTGTCTCCAGTTAGCCTGCTAACATTCATCTATGGTGACGTAATGACTTGGCCCACCCAGTGCAAATCATGGATTGCGCTGGGCGGGCCAAGTCGTTACATCACCACATTGATTTTTGACTACTTTGGGTGCACTTGGTTTATAATACCAATACATTTATTTTCATATGTTTGGTATGAAGTCTGATGTTATTGTGTTATCGTTGAATTTCCATGTGTTCCCGCTAGTAATTAAAGTAATGCACACAAGAATGACTATGAATGAATGAATAACTGGTGCACCCTGAACCAATGGCAAGTTTTAAACATGGAATTGTAGTACACAAGATGAGCAAGGTGCTGAACTGAAGCTTTACTGAGACCTTTGACCAAATGTTGGTTCTGAAAAAACAAATCCAACATTCTGATCTATTTAACCTAAAGGCCTGAAAAGTAATGACTTTGATGTTCCACTAGTGAGCTGCAACGCTGTTATAGAGCTGTGATACTGGCACTGACCTGATGGTGACATGCCAGAGGCCCCTTGGCTCAGCCCCTCCTACCGTGTGGGGCCCCTTTTAGCCCTTTATAACAGGCAGCAAACATTATCCAAGGCCCAGTCTGTTGTACACAAGGATCATGTCAGTTCCACTCAAACCCCCCCCCCCAAAAAAAGATCTGGCAGACTGGAAGTTATTCTCAGCCAGTTTTCAAAGAACCTGCTGTGTATTCTCAGTAATGGGGTAATTGTTACTTGGAAAATGCTTAGACATAGACACAGACATACAAATATGTGCATAGCCTTCCAAGGGTGTGTTGGGAGGCGAAGGAGAGACTATAAGCTCAGGAAACGTGACCTGGCCGGCATGTGATTGGCCAACCAAGAGGGTTGTTCCGGGCTAGATTTGTGGTTTAGCTTAGTCTTGGGGAGGTTAATTTTCAACTCAGGGGAAAGAAGGGCCCCTTTAACAACCTTATGGCTGTAAAGAAAACCTGTTGGATGGAAGACACCGGAAAGTAGAGCAGTTTGTTCCTGGCACCAGTCTTACATCTTTTTTATTTTATACTATTCTTGTCTTTTCTGTCCATTTGTCAATATCTCCAGAGCCCTCCCTTGGGGTGTTTTCTGACCACAGGTAGCCTTTTTGTGTCTGACTATGTACTTATGTGTGGCTGTCTGAATGAGTTACAAAAAAGAAAGCAGCCAAAGGTAAAGGCAGAGTTGAATTTGGCTTGTGAGACTGGTTCAATTGCCTGAACACAGACAGGAACTTATGCAACTCCAGCTGCAGCTTGTTTGACTTTTGACTGAGTGTCCTCATTGTACACTTCTGCCGTCGCCTCCTCCTTCCCTTTCAGTAGATCTCCACTTCAACAGTGTCTGTGTCACCCGACATCCCAACATATACATCATGGACGGACACCCGATCAATATCAACTGACTTTCCTCTCATCCGGCTCGGAGACAGACACAAGTGGTCTTACTGCTTATATAACAATTGACTTATTGGAGACTTATTGGGTCATTTACCTGCTTATTTTGTTACTGTTCAATGTCTGGGGCCAAGGAGGAATGGCTGCATACTGGGTTGGAAATTGAACAGAAAATGGTAAAGTGATGTGTGGACAGAAGTCTTGTGGTTGAGATGGATAAGAACATGAAAAACAAGAGGGTTATGTTGAACATGAAGGTCAAGATAGAGGGAGTGGGAGAAAGACGAGGAAGAGATAGCAAAGGCAAGGCTGTACTGTTGGTGATTAGAACAGCTGCCAATATCCAGTAAGGTTCAACCCAAGAAAATGACTGACAGCCAGAGAGTGCAGCTGCACTGGTCTGAGGTAATGATCACTGGTTTCTAAATAGCAAAGAAAGGAAGCTGGAGAGCTGCAGCTGTCTGCCGTCTGTGCCGCAGCCACTAGCCAGGCAGACAGACAGGCAGAAGGCGGCTGTTCTCTCAGTCTGACACTTCTGACTTGGCCAGCTCAATGCAACAAACAAGGATGAGGCAAAATAGTTAGTGCATTTATATGCATGCATCATATCACCCTGTTTCTTACTTTGAAATACAATATCAAGCCAATGAGCACATAACAAAAATTAATTTATATTTCATCAAAGATAGTATATCTATGTATGTTAAAACATATTTTGACCTAGTGAGAGCACCCTTGGGATTTTGTAAATTAGATGTGGGCTGTAACACACTGCTTTACATGAGTCTGTCTGATGACGTCACATGCTATGTAAATACATAGCTCAAATTAAAAAAGAAGAGTTAACACAAGTTTGTTATGTCCTGTTGTTAAACAACTGATGACACAGGATCTTGTGTTAATGGAAAGTACATGTGTCTGTCACGACTACTGACGGCAAAAGGAAGTCATTGTCTGCCAGATATTTACATAAATTTAGTGATTAAGCATCAGCTTACTGATGTCTGCTGTTGGCGTCTGTCTAGCAAGCTATTTACACAGCAGGGACCAGTAGACAGGGCAGAAGTGCCATAAGGCACAAAGCACCATTTATAGAGAGCAAGTCCTGGAGTTTTTTACTGCACCCTTCTCAAACCAAACACTCTGAACAGGATATGGGACCAGGGGATTTTGGAGAGACTGAGGAAAAAAAACATCCAGAAGGCTCCCTTGTTTGCCTCTCTTCCCTTTTAGAGTTCCCAGAACACTCTGATTAAACTATGAACCACTTGTAAATGTGCACATTGACACTGTATGTAAAGAAAGACCACTGGGAACAGGGTCTGCAGTCGAGGTCAGACCAACACACAGACGCAAGCCATCTTTCTAAGAAGCAAGCTGCCTGGCTTGCTTTCCACTAAAATCCACTGGGATATGGAAAGAATGAGTCACACAGCCAGCACAGTGGAGGCGGCCGAACACTGAGAGCCTCGAGGATGAGAGACATGTCCGTCTGCCTCACTTCCTGTTCAGGCACACAAACTTTAGTTACGCCAATACACCCTCATGAATAAACAGAGTGGATGGGCTTAAAGGTGAAACCAGTGTCCCGACTAACTGAAGCAGCACACTACAAGGTCACCTCGCTCTCTGGCTGCTGACCTTCGTACACCCTCACATCCGCTTTGTTGGGGAAGTGGAGTGGCGTCCTGTCGTCATGCCAAATTCACCTGCTTCCTGAGGGGAACACTGTCTTTCCAGGAAATGGCAATTTGTGATTTTGTTTGTCGGTCAACATAAACCATTATAACTTTGACATTTTATTTAGCAATGTTTTTAATCAGGGCAAACCCTTACAAAAAAGAACAAAAATCCAGCTAAATCTAGCTGTTGCCATCAAAGAACAGGAACCAGATTAAAAAAGAAACAGCAAAATGAAAAAAAAAAACAGTCAGGGAAATCACCTCACAGAGAGAAAACTGCAACTGAAACTTTGGTAAACCACTTTGCCATAAAAATTGGCAAAGTGCAAGACAAAGAGAGGTGACGATGTGTCATACAAGCCTCCAGTTCACAATTCATTACCTATGATTTATTTGGCAATGTCTCTTGACACTTACACATGGGCAAAATATTCTAAGCCACATCATCCACATTGAATAATAATGTGTTTTACAAATGTGGTCTGTGTTCAGTGCTGTTTTGTGTGTGCCTGATGATGCATATGTTATGGAATTAAAAAGACTGTGCCTTTAAGAGGAATCACTACATCATCCAAGATGCACACCTAAAACCAAGGCAGAGGAAGAGGAGGATGACAGCTGCAAGACAGGAATACTCTCAGGACGATGGCCAAGACAGAATTTCCACTTAATTAAATACCAAGTTAACCAGGCAAAAATGAAGGCACTTCCTAATAAAAAACAGTCCTCTCAGGTTATGCTGCACACACCCTTTTCTGTTCAAATGTGTTTAAATGTGGCTTAAGGTGGAATGTTCTATATCTGAAAATCCCTCTGAGATGGCAGGTTTGAGTCAACTAACCGGACCAAACAGACAAAAGCAATCACACTTTTAACCACAACAGAATACAAAAAGGCCAGGCCACTCTGGACAGAGAGGTCATGAGACATAAACCAGTCATTGGCATAGAAACAATCTAGAGCTTTTCCCCTCTGAATGCTGACTCAATGAGCTTGTTGCGCTTTTGGTTTACAATGTATATAGGCATGGTTTTTTTTAAATACAAAAATGAGAAAAACAAAATCAGAAATAAAATTCAGGTCTGCCAGGAGGTAAGAAAGTCAATAATAAGCTTTTTAATTACAATGAGATTAAGTCTCATACTTTACTTTTAGGTTATCTTTAAAATGCAACCATATGTTGTCGCAGTTGCAGAACTTCTCGAAAGCATTCAAAAAAATAATTCTCAGATATCTTCATCATGTCAAGCATTGAGTCACATTTTTTTCTTCCATTCCCTAGATTTGTATAGGAATGTGCGAAAAAAAAAATTCTAATCACACTGAGCAAACTAGTAAATAATTTTTCCATCAGAACAATTCACTTGCTGTTTAACTATGGGAGTAAAAGAAACACTCCCTTTGCCACCTAAAATACCCTTTTGTTCAACGACATATTCAGTGACCTCCCGGTGACCTGAGGGGACAAATAATGCACTTCCCTTCAGCTGTGGCCAGCTGGTCTAACCTCATCTGATCAGACATTGCCAGGCAGATGTCGTCACCTGTCCCAGGCCTCTCTCACAGAAAAGTTCAACGCTGGTTTAAGAAAACACTACAATACAGGGATAGACAACTGTAGAAAAGGGAGATAATAAACAAGCTACTTCAGAAGGCTTTAAAAATCCATTATGCAAGAGATTCAATAGGTTTTAATTGGTTTGCATTCAAGATTGTACATGAATGACATTTTATTGGATTCAGATGTGAACTTACTTTGCCTAGAGTCTTCTTTAACTTGTAGTGGAATTTCTCTTTAACTTCATCCAGCAGCTGCTTCAGCTTTGGCTCCTCAGGTGTGTCTTGGTACTTCCTGGCAAGCTGAAGGTAGCAGGGCCATTTGGCTGAGTCAAAGCCCCAGTGGCAGGTTCTCTTATCAGGTGACTTGTGTGAATGCATGACAAACTTCTGTGGCGAAAAGAGCAATTGGCACTCAACACACTGGATGCAGGGTGCCTCAGACTGGGTGTAGAACTGGGGCACAAAGAGACCCTGGCACTTCCCCAGACACTGATGTTCCACCTGGAAGCTGGCTTCGCTCTCCTTCAGCAGGCCCTGGGTCGATAGCTTACCATTGGGGTCAGCAGGTAAAGCTGCCCCAGGACGCAGGAGAGCATTGCACAATCGTTGGGCATCTGTCAGCGTAATGAGGCCACAGGAAGGTGCATTGAACGGTAGAATGCCCAGCACCTTGAGGATGTGCAGCTGCTCAGCATCACATCGCGAGCAGTAAACGTACAGCTCGTCACACACAGTGTTGATCTGTTGCAGTGAGAAGTCACGCAGTACAGAGTTGAGCACCTGGGGCAGGCAAAGTCGCTTCTCTCCCCCAACGACGAAGCAGGAGATGGACTCTCCTTCCAGCAGGGAGTGGGTGAGCTCAGTGGAGCTGTCACATGGAACCAGCAGAGGGCCTCCGCCAAGAACAGGAGGGGAGGGAAGAGGGGGCATGCCAGCTGGGGAATGCTCGTGGCCTGTGCGGGCTGAAAAGGCGGCTGGGCCCCCGAGGGAGCTCTGGCTGCTGAGGGTAAACTGGGCAAGTGTGTGTTTTAGCCCAGGGCTCAGATCCAGGGCTTTGGCCGAGCCCACTATATGCAGTTCAGCCCGGCCCTCCACATTCATTTCTGACTCATGGCGGAGATCCTCGATCTGCTCCCTCTTCACTTTTGGAGTTTTGGGGGAGGAATCTATGCTGCGGCGCTTAAGCTTGATCTCCGCCATGACTCGTTTCTTGATGGGTGCATCTTCTAGTCGCTCCCTGTAGAGTCGCTTCATGTTGCCCTTGAACGACGGTAAGTCTTTGAAAGGTGTTTTCAAACTGGTCTGAGTGCTGGCCATGTCAGTGGACTGTGGTACCGTTGTTTCTCTCTACTGGTTGTGTTCTTGTATTCCTCTGAGTCTCTTTTCGCCTCGTTCAGATGTCACAAATCTGCTTGTAGTTGGCCAAATGCATGATGGAGAGCAAGGTTTTCTATGTTTTGAATATGATCCAGCTCCTGTACATGGAGAAAGAGCAGCAATTTAGAAAACACAGAAAAAAATGGGAAAAACAATTCTGCCGCATCTAAACTCTATATCCAATCATTATTTTTGTACAGGGGTAAACACATTACACAATGTCTTATAAAATGTTTTGGACCAAGAAAAAAATCACGAGGTATTGTATTTTATGGCTGCTTTCCTGGTTGGAGGCTGAAGAGGTCAACGGCTGTTTGTACTGGCATTAAAACCAAATGGTCATTACCATACTTCACACAAATACAAGGCGTTATCTGCCCAGGTAACTGAATCCCAAGACAAACTTACATTTGGGTTTTCACCAAATTTCCCAGCACCAAATGAAAATTTTAACAAGTGAAACCAGTTGACTAGACACAACAAGCCAAACAAATTTTTCCACCTTCCCTACTCTTTTCCCATTACACTGTTAATGACAGGCTGATACAATGGTCAAAAAAAATTTTCACTTAGCAAATGAAAGTGCCCTTTCCAGCCATACTGTGCCTTCCCCCTGTTCTGCTTACCCTGCTGACCCCATCAGCTCCATGAAAAACAATTGATAAAAGCCTTAACAGCAGTCGGCCCCTCCTCTCAGTCGTTTCACAGCTTGACGTAGAGCTGCGTGGAAAAGTGTCCTCCCCCCCTTTTTCTACTGTCAGTTCTTAACGAATCATTACATCTAATGTAGTAGGAAAGCACCGCTTAGCGAATATACTCAATTTACAACACATTGTTGACTACAAATACTGCAGTATGACACTGTGAGAGGCGGATTGAGAGCGAAAATGTGACCTCTGCGTTTACGTTTGCGCTCTGGTGTTTTCGTGAAATGCATGTCAGGTATAAATCTACAAAAAAGAAATATAATATCGGATTTTCAGGTAGACAAAAAAAAAAGGCGTGTTCGGACCGCAGTGAATAAATTTGCATGTTTCTGCAAATTCCTCAATCGCCTGGTGTGTGTTTTTTTTTTCTTCTTCTTCCCCCCCCACTCCCTTAAACGCTGCAGCGTTGCAAACCTCACGCTCGTCTCTTCAGCTGGTTGGTGTTATTGTTCGTTTTTAACATCGAAAATGGCGAGAAAACGACCAAATCAGATCAAGCGAGCAACGCTATTTGTGGGAGGCAGCTGGTTAGGGAAAACCTTCAACCGGATCGCTTCGGAAACCCGCATTGCTTCGTTTAACAACCCCCGTAGCCATTCATGGCGAAGTGCCTTATCTCCTAGCGTCACCTGCAATTGCAGTGTGGTTTTTCGCTGCTGTAAGGACGCCGTGTTTGTTACGGCTCTGGCTCTCCTGGAACCCCTACTTCCACCCCTCCTCCTCCTCCTCCTCCTTTCCTTTGCAGTCGGGTAACAACTGCACCTCGCCTCCCTCCTCTGTTGGATCGCCACGACGGCACTGGTATGCAGACAGCGCTGATAATGACATTCACTGTCTGGTCTGGGGAGGCACATCGCGGTCCAGCATTACGCACAGACTGGGTGAGAGCACAGCGGGGTTCACCGCCGCGGCTGGGCAGTGTGTCAAACACACACTTACGGAGCCACATTTAGCACAACCCAAAGTCAGACTCCACTGAACGAGTTTAATTAAATTCGCGATTTATGCGTTAGGTTATTTTACAGCGAGAATACTATGACAACAAACAAGTAGGGGAACAAAACAAAAACAAAAAAAACCCCAACAACGTGCATTTGTCAGACGTTCGGTGAAACAATGTCAGCTATCTGTGAACGTTCGCCTTGTGTTGATTTCGTGTGTTATCAGCGCTACACCCAGTTTACCCCGGGGCAGTTTAACAGACACGACGGGCTATGGAGCAGGCTTACCCAGTGCTCAAGATTACCCATAGGCTAATTTAACCCCCGTCGTCCCGGTAACAAGAGCGATAGTAGCAATTCCCCCCCACCCACCCACCCCCCATGGGCTCACCCAGCAGCGCCTGTTAGGGCGAACATGAAGAACATATAACAATGTTGTAGCAGAACACAGTCGCGCTGGATGACCAGGAGAACCGACAGCGCGAACTGACGACAGGCTAATAGCAGGCAGAGAGGGACACAGCAGGCTAAACCCGGTTAGCTTCGCTCCCCAGTCCTGCTACCAAACAGTTAATTCCGCCGCTAATCGTCCAACACCTGGTATGCCATCAACACAACAAAACACGCATGCTATATAAAAACGCTAATGTCCCCCCTTGGTCTTTAAATTCATCCAACACTTGCCTGAATGCCGTGAGGAGTCCGTCCCGTCTCGTCAGTGGTCTTCTCAGTACTGGAAAAGCCTGGCGGTCCGTCAACAAGATGCAGCTAGAGGTTCCACTACAGCCCGCTACGTCACACTGCACACGGGCTGAGAGGTGGAGACGTCATCCGGCTGACGGAAACTATGCGGGGGTGTCTCTGGTGTGTCTGTCCGTCTGTCTGTCTCGCACGGCCGGAGGAGGACTCGTTTCCGCCAGCAGTAAAGCTGTGAGAAGAGAAAGGAAAGGTTTATTTCAACAGCAGGCGCTCAAAGGTTGCCAAAGCTGTGGTCCGTGGACTATTAAAAGGATTCAGCAGTGGATCCATACTGCGGTGCCAATCTACTGCACATTTCTGCATCATTCATCCAATAATATCCCATTTGTCAAAGGTTTATGACTCCAAAATTCACTATTTTTTTTTAATGTAACCGTTTATAGCCGAGTGTATCAGATTTGATACAGAATTTTCTCATGGTAATGCTACTAAAGCATTTGATCAATTCCCATCTAATTAAATTTATCGATACATAAAGACGTACATTAAGAATATTTCTTTTAATGAGCGGTGTATATGTTATTTCAGAGATAATTTGTGCATAAAACATGAATCTATAGCTATTTATGTGTTTGTGTGTGTGTGTAATTTAAGATTTTTTAATATGAAAATCTCTTTGCAATGCGAACTATATAGCTGATATACTGTGTGTGTGTGTGTGTCTGTGTGTGTGTGTGTGTGTGTGTGTGTGTGTGTGTATATATATAATTGTATAAAAAAACTTAAAGTTACCACGTTTAAAGATGTACTGATAGACTGAAAAATACTTGAATCTATTTGAAAATTCAGTTCAAGAAGAAAACTGCACTTTAATTAAAACTACAGATCTGATCAGTCATTTAAGGAGGTAAGTTTTGTGCCATTTGTATCTTCGTTTCCTCCCACCTTCTGCAGAGCATCTCTTTTTTCCTTCTCAAACACTTTTTGGCTCTCGTGCTGGTAAAACAAAGCAAAATATGTCTTTGATATAGAATTGTTGAATAAATGAGCTATGGGGAGGGTCGTTTACAATTCCTATTTTATGGCTGACAAATAACTGAAGTAAATTGTTATTTAGTCTGTTTCACAAATAAAGCACTGTCCATTTTTTTCTGCACATTACTAATTAAATTACTATTTCCTTTGATTATGGTTATCAGTATACATCATTTTGTAAATAGGTTTTATTGACATGGCTTCAGCTGACATCTCTTTTTTCAAGGACTCACAAAAGAGCAGCTATATCAGACTTTGGGTTTCCACACTGTTTGGCTAGTGAGGGGCAAAATATCAGTGCAAAACAGGGTGGCTTCTTTTCCTATTCCCCCACCAGTCTTTTAGTGAACTTATACTCCGTAAAAGGTCAAAAGGTCATTGAGGCAGCCTATTGTCCCTTTAGTGGTACTGGGAGTTGATCAAATGTGAATATCAGGAGGTCGGCAATGAGATTTTCTATATTTATTTAGAAGAGGTTGAATTCTCAAGGAAATCTTTTACTTAAAGACAACACTTCATGTCTTTAACTCCTGGCTGGAATCTTTATCTATAAATGCTTTCATGCTCTGACAACATCCATCATACCCTATTAATTTGATGGGGGTTTTTCTCTCTGCTGGAGTACACCCCGGTTGGCTAACTGACCCACAGTCTGATGTCACACATCTGTGGGAGCAGAGAGGCTTGATAAAGCTTTGATAAACAACACTGTCGGCTGTTTTGCTGCAGCATCACTCTCTCTCTGGCTCACTCTGTGACAGCAAGGTCAGCAGTTGTATTATGACAGCAGATGTGCAAACACCCTGTCCAGCCCCAGCGAACAAGAAGGACATTGATTTTCCTGTAATAACATCAGTTTGTTTACAACAGAAACTAAATTAATCCCATATCTGCACTACTGTGACCATCTCTGATGGTTCATTAGGTGTAAAGCATAACACTGAAGGATGAGGTAACTGGCTGGTGGTTTGGGAGACAGTGTGACACACTAGCACATTGATAAGCCTCTGCATTAGCAGAGGCTAACTGTTATTGGACTTCTGATAAGTGGACCCTAGGGGCACACGGCTCACAGTTGTTTTTAATATATTTTCTCAGATCAGTGAAGGATATTGAAATGTCTTCTATGTCATTAGATGTATCTTTAATATAGTGTAATGATGCTGGTTGAAGTGCTGCTTCATAAGGTTTGAGGTCACATGCCTTAAAAATGATAAAGAAATAAAAATCATAACTCTGATGCAGTCAGAGAAGTGGTAGATGAAATATTACACCTTTTTTATTTTATGTAAGTAAAAGTACAATGTCACACTTTAAAACTAGTATATCACTAGATATTAATTAAGAAAGAGAAGTATTAACAGTAAGATGTAAGTATCACAAGCAAAAATCGGGAAGAACCACCTCCTGTGGTGAATATAATGGTATAGAATAGTAATCCCCTTTAACTGAGAATAATCTTGTAATGTAAAAACGGGTTCCTTGATTCTGTCCATCTGGCTTATATTTTTTTCTGGAGCAAGACTAAAAAATGTTTTATAATTTTCACAAAATTTTCTACATACAACAACCAAGTATTCAAGTGGTACCTGTTATTTAGGAATGTCAACTAAATTGTTTTTGTGTTACTAATGTTACAAGATAAATTTATTTTTGCTCTGTGAGTAGGATTTGACTAAGATGAGGGTTTTGGGGGAATAATTCATAAGCTTATTGATAATGTTTTGTTAAAATTTTATGTACACATCTCTCATGTGCTGAAGAGGTGCCTTTTGGTATTTTAAACAATGCTTCTTCTTTTTTTTTCAATTTGAACTTCTTCTCAGCTTTGCTATTGACCTGAACTACAATTAACAGGAACAACTTAAATAACTTGTCTTTGTTCAGCGAAATACACCGAAAGCACAGGATCCTCCTTATGTTATGCTTGTTTTCAAGCATATCATAATAAAAACTCTAGTTGTTATTAATTCCATAGTGGATTTATTTGAAAGTGGCGTCTTTTTGCTGTTCTGTTGACACAACCGTTCACCGCGCAGGTAACCATGATATTTTTAGTTGTTGTGTTGACTAGTACATACGAATTCTTTTGTGCCGGTACTTTGAACCTTGATAACGCCTCAACTGTTTCTGTATTTTTCCTTCAAAACAGACATGAAAAATACACTGGTCTAGTTTTATTTTAGGCTGTTTGAGAATTTTATTCAATAGTTTGGACATTTTGGAGGCAGCAGTTTGTGTCTGTTGATGTCTCTTGTGTCATACCGAGTTGCATTTGGAAGTTCCTTATATGCTCAAGTGAGACAAAAACGCCTCTTCATGTTATTTGCCTCGTTTCTTCTGTTCTAATCAACGTTTCATTACAGCAGTTGTTTGTTCATTGTTGTACATTGAGATATGATTTATACACAGTATGTTGTTTCTGAAGTCATGGTTTTTGAAAATTAATTTCAATATGCTCCTCTAAATCATTACAGTCACTGAAGTAGGACGTAGCTGTATGACTTATTTGTAGTGTGATAGCATGAAGTCAGTTGAAGGTACTGTGTGTTTTACTAAGAGGCTGCATTTAGCAGTGTATGACTCTTAGGCTGCCTAATTAATCCCTTCAGGAATGGAATAAAACATCCAACAAGATAAGAACAATTATAGCAGGATGTTTTTCCTGGTCTTCCTTCTTTTTAAATCATTAGTTACACAAGATTAGACGTCCCCATATCTTTTGCAAGGTGATGTAGAGCCAGAGTGCCTGGGGAGGCGTACACCCATTCTCCACCAGAGAGGGCACAGGGACAATGTCAAACAAACCATTGTGGGAATACAGAATTATGCAAATGCAGTTATCCTCATCCTTTAGCTGCAACACTGCTTGTCAGGTGCAGCTGTACAAGGGGAGTCATTTCCAACAAAATCTGGTTCAGTTGAGTGTGTGTAATGGTTTATTGGTGCAATATATGAATATAAGCCTCACACAATGGGTTTTTATCCACCATTGAATGAGTTACTGCAGCACTTAAATCAATGTATTATTTCCGACATATAATTTCCATGACTCTTTTTTCTAATTCTATGCTCAGAATTGTGTGAGGGCAAAGGGTGGAGCAACGGTGCCGATGACCTTTTAACCTCGGTAAGAAGCAGAAGCTGTATAAAAGCCGACGGGTGTCACGTGACCAGTTGAGACACTGGCAGCTGGAGCGGAAAAGGTTTAGTTTAAGTACTAATGGCCTCACCAGATAACTGCACAACTGAGAGCTCAGGTCTGGCCTCACCTGTGACAAAAACTGATGAGGGATCTTTGGGATGGACTTCACACACACACGAAAAAAAGTTTGCAAACAAATGCAGCAAACATTGCAAACATAACCTTTAACATCAGCATGGTAATATTGTCACATTTTTTTCACATTCTGATTTAGCATCTTGCTCCATACTCAGACTGGAGCACAGCCCCATTTTTATTGGCAGTTTGTAAATCAGATCCTGTGGGGGTAAGTACATCATAGAAAGGTTATATTTCTAGAATAATTAGCATGAAAAAAATTTTTTTTTATATGTAAACAGGAATTACAATAGCAGCATAATTAGGAATTTTCCCTGTTGTTCCATGTGATCCAGTTTGGTTTCATTCATGCAATTTCCATTTGCTCTGCATCTACCTGCAATGAAGGGGAAAGATCCACATTCTCACTATAACTTATGACACATGACTGAATATGAAAATGATATGGGGTTTTTTTATTCATTGAATAGGACTTTGGATTTAAAGTATTGCACTTGCCTGTCACATAACATGTGAGACAAAGCTTAATAACAATGGCCAGTGTTGGACCAACAAAGACTAATGCTGTGTCTACAATGAGTGCAACTGGCTTTTGTTTGCTCTGTGGGAACATTTGAATATACTTGTTTGATTCCTGCCAGTAACACAACAAAATTGTTTCCTGGTGTTGGTCAAGCATTGCAATGTTGTGTCCAACTGTCTGCAGGCCTGCCATTTAGAATCACTAAGATGTCTGAATTCATTAAGTATACAGTGAGGCATATAGCATAGCTGCAGGGGGTCCACATTCAGCTAAGCATGTTCATTTCTGCTTCAACATTGTACTGACGAGTGACATGCAGAGAATTTCCACATTGATAGACGTTTAAGATCGTTTCACATGCCCAGGCTGAAATTTAACTTGCATAAAACTGTTAAAAACACAATTTCATGTCAATGACATTTTTTAATTAATGGTATCTAATCTTGCCTCATAAAAAAAAAAATCTTTGTGTTCATTGTTAAAAGATCAAGTATTAAACCAAACTCAAGAGAACCCTGATGACATCAAAATGACATCATCAAGGCTAACATTTGAGACAAAGCTCCTCCGGTAAAAAAGCTGACGTCATACAGCTGCTTGACTTGTGCTGCCTTACCCAAATGAGACTCACAATGACAACCACATATTACCACAAGGAGAGATATGCATTTATTTTAGAGTCTGTTTTTCTTTGTGCAGGAAAAATAAAGTTCAGCAGAGTCCTCTGGATGGTTAACACCTCAAAAAAAAAACAACAAGAAAAAAAAAACTAACAGTGTTTTCATTGAGTTCACCCAGTAACATTTCAACATTAATGTAGTGATAAAAAAAAAATTCCAAAAGAAATTTGATTTACAAAGATAAACATGTAACGAGTAACAGATGAATATGTTTGTCCGGTCACCATGTAAGCCCAGAAATACTCTTTAAGGAGACAGAAGTGTTGACATGATGAGTCTGAAGGGTTATGAACCATCACTTACTGTCATGTGAATCAGGGGTAAGAAGTGGCTCTGTGGAGCTTTCAAAGACTTCATAACTACAGCACAAAATTTAATTCAGAAAAAAAACAGCAGACAGTTTATTACAAACCATATTCTAGATTTAAAACTGCATTGTTATAACCTGGAACTTGGAACCAAGCTGTCATTTTAACAATTCTTTAACATTTTGATTGAATGGAAGACAAACATGGAAAGGAGTACAAAAAAAAATAAATCATCAGACCATATGTTTCCAAAAGGCAGAATAAAAAAAAAAAGCAACAGACAGAAAATCTCAATATATAAATTCTATGACTCAGGACAGCACATTGTCTTTCTGTGTATTGTACCGTCTAACTTTACCAAAACAACATTTTTCAGAAAAATTTTTTTTTGGTCCTGTGGGCATGTTTACTTCACAGAAAATGTGAACAGAATGTAACCTGTGCTCCAGTGTTCAGGTATTACTTGCTACTCTTCCAGCTCAGTGAACTGCACAGTGAGCTCTTACATTCACAGTTTTTTGGGGTGTTTTTTTATTTTTTTTATTTTTTATAAGTACTGACTGATTGTTAGTGTTTCATGGATGCTGCTCTATACATGCCTTCCATTTGGGAGAGAGGACGTGAAATAAACTTCTGTTTTCCAGGTATAGTAAATCTATTTAACCACCAAAGCCTGAACTATATTGGTTCTTTTATTCAGGTCGGACATTTTATACTCAGAACATATACATGTGATTAATCCTACGTTTAAAAAAATGAGAAAAATATATATATATTTGTTTCTAAACACTAGCATTATTCACTCTCCTCTACAGAAGGGGTGTCACTACAAATCCAAATTTAATGTGACCTTATGATAATTCAGTTGTTCAACTGTGGCTTGATGCCTTGTCTACCATTTATCCTTAATGGCAAATCCTCATGTGTGTGCATCTGTACACACACACACACACACACACACACGGATGTCTACATATACGTATATGCAAACATGTATGTGTGTGTGCATACACATACACACATACTTACATATCTATACACAAATAAAATATGAATTATATGAAATATGAAAAGCCCCCACCATTGGAAGGAGATGATTTACAGTCCACATGCCAGCAACCTTGGAAGAAATTTGTAGACCTGTTGGCTACCGATAAAGAAGAGCAGACGAGAAAACTGATCAGTGCGGATTTACATGATATAAAAATAATTAAGAAAGAAGGTATACTTAAGGGCAAGCGGTTATAAATGGCTGAGTGTGACACTGGTTTTGGCAAATAAGCATTCAACTGTGCATGTGCAGTCCTCCAATAGGTTGATGTCAACAGGTTGTCTCGCAACCACGCAGCTTGAGGACACTGGGAATGCCACATAACACGTGCATGAGTGTGTGTTTTATGTGTGGGTGGTATGTGTGAGCACAGACATTGTGTCGCTCACACACACTCCTCCGCTGACATCAGGAGTGGGTTGATGTACTCGAAACCTTCAAACTCAGACTGGTCGATCTTCTTGACCACATCACTGCAATAGACAAAGCAGCAGCGATTTATTGATACTGACATGATCTATTAATTTTAATAAATTAAACAAAAAACAAAAAAAGGGAACTCACTCATCATCAGGAGTGAGTTGAATGGGCTCGTTGGTGAACTGGGCATCAAAGTTGTCCAGTCCAAACTCCCCTGAGATGTTCGGTTTGAAAGGAGGGACTACCTGCTTCTGCTCCAGCTGAAAAAAAAAAAGAAAGAAATCAGCTGGGACAGTAGAAACCCAACATCACACTCATACTACACAGAGGGTGGTTCTGGAGAGAGAGGCAGGTAATTGTTGCCAGGACAGACTAAACAAGCTAACTGAAGACATTGCTTTGACCCTCTGCGAGTCATTTCGTCTTGTATTTGCATGTTTATTCACTAAATATTTGTTCTGAAAATTTCAGATGAAACAATCATGGAAATAAGTTAGTTGCATAAAGTGATAGTCAAACTGTGATGTGGCCTGGAACACCCAATGAATTACAGAGATCCAATAAAAGTAGTCTTTGGCTTACCCATCATAGAAACTCTTGTTTCCTTAAATTAACTTGGCCATTAATCAACCAATGCAATCTCTGTCAAATAAACTCAAGCCAGTAGGTAAAGCCGTCATCTACTTACACACACTGTTTCTAAACACATCTGAGTCTAAAGTTAGACTGTGTGCCCTTTAGCGCATTTGTTTTTAAATCTTAAATTGCACCCCCTGCAGGCCATTAGGGTTACCAACATAGGACACGTGAGATGGGTGGGAGGTGTGTAAACTGATCCCGCCAGACTCCTGCTCCCTGCTCCAGACCAAACAGGGATAAAGAGGTCGTAGTGATCGCTGGCGAGCTGCCTGTCTGTCTGTCATCTGCCAGTAAATATCAGTCCGTTCATTTGTTAAGGTCATGTTTGTCTGTCTATCTGCCTGAGGAAATTAAATATACTTAATCATTTACACATATACTCAGTTAAAAAAAAGAAATGTGCTCTCTTTTTTTCTAGCACTTTTCTTGTTTTTCATTTTGAACTGTATCATAAAAGTACTAGCTGGCATAAGTTCATTAAAAATATAAAAAACTGATAGATTAAACACAATGGTAAATTTTGAAATGCAAATAATATCAATGTCAAATCAGTCAATGTGAATTACACCATAGTTTTGGAGTTTGTGACAGAGTATTAAGACTTGATCACCCCGCTAAGCATGTTTTAATGACCTGACTTTAAATCAGAGCAATCCTCAACAACAGAATCAAAGTGACATTTTATCACTGTTGAACCAAAGATGAGAAGCAGGCAGCAAACTTTTAAGAGTTAACATCAAACACATTTTCAGCCTCCTCTTGTGTGTAATTACCTAAACATTATCTGTATTTCATGACCTGGTCACACATTTGAGGTTGAGATGCTTCTATATTACTTTTTTGATTTTTCAACAGAAATGACAAAACATATTGATGAAAGGATTGATTTTATTTTAAAGCATAACTATCAAACAAGCCTTGTTTCCAGCTGATAAAATGTGTGTATATTCTCATGAAATCTTTTTATTCTTACCGTACATGTAATGTTACTTGGACTATGGCTACTTGTGTCATATTATGTCGGGGTTTGTTTGTTCTCGGACGCTCTGCACATTTATTGGCATTTCTTTTCTGTTACTGACCGATCACACAATGTTTCACCTCAGAGCGATATCATGTCCGCTCGCCGGTGAGTTCTGACATACACAAACTTTGTTGCGTCGCAAGCTAATGCAACTTCTCCATCTTCCTCTGATTCACCATCCTCTATTCCGTAACTGGATCAGTTGTTATTATGCTGTGAGCATAATAAGTTTTTTTTTGCTTTTCTTGCTGTTCTAGAATAAAGTGAAATTGCACATTCGCTACAGTAGTTAGCAGTGGCGCTCTCATTGTCAGGTGTGCACAGGGAGTATTAGCTCGAGGAAATATCAAGAAACGTCTGTAGCGCTGAGCTTCACTGCGACTACAGTGGGAGATGAGGAGAGACCTGAGTGTTTACTGTGTCTAAAAATGCTGGCAGCGTACAGCATGAAGCCTAATAAATGAAGACACCGCTAAAAGACATTACATCCCAATCAAGCTGATTAGCCGCTGTAGTTTTTTCAGTGAAAAAGTACCCAATATTGCCAGAAGTCATCCCGCTTTGTGAATGCTATTTCAGTAAACCAGCGAGCATCATATGAGGTGGCGTACCAAATTGTTGAGTGAAAAAACCCCCAGACCATAGCAGAGGAGCTGAAACATTGAGCACGAGCTGAGAGTTCAGTATTATGCTTCAAACCTCGGTCTGAACAGCTGTGCACTGCATAAACATGCTCATTAATCCTGACTTCCTCATTTTGATTAAAAAAAAAGAAAATAAATCAGCACAAATTGTTTCTTGTTTTGTAGGTTAAGGTGTTGTATATATTGTGCTCCTCAGTTCATGTTACTGAACTGAATTGGAATTATTTATTTTTATTTTTCAGTATCAAATGGTGCAATAAGTTGGTCAAAAATGTTTATAGTTTCCACAAGTTATTTTTATTTCAAGCAAATTGATGCACTTAAAAATTTTCTTTTACAGACTAAAAAATTTTGTTTATAATATTATTCTTTTTTTGTTTTCTCTAATGTTAATAAGAATACAATGTTATGCAGAGGTGTACTTATAACACTTTTATAGAGAATTGATCATATTTCTAGCCGCGGCAGAGAGTGGGGGGTGCGAATTGTTTTCTTTTTGCTGGGGGGGGGGAGTGTGACAGAAAATAATTGAGAAGCACTGGTGTAGTTCAATATTCACAGGGAAATCACAATATTTTCTTTCATCCAATAAGTAATGGTTTTACATTCTGATTCTAAAACGGCCTCTTTCAGACAAATGAAAAAGACATGTAGGTCCAAACATAAAATTCCTTTCCATCCCCATCTCCCATCATGTCAGTTCTACTTTTGTCAGTCTTCTGCGCCTGTTTTTCATGAGGGCATGACTCTCATCACTAATAACCCGCTGCACGGACAGACCTCTATGCCTGGAGGGCAGGATAGAGACAATCCATGCTGTCAGACGTAATAATCTACAGTTTATACGTTTCTTTCTCAGCAGCATAACTATGATAACTGATTCTAACTAAATTGACAAATTGTATGGACCAACTTCCTTTATTTTATAATATGATTAAGGTGTGATTAAGTCTCTTAATGAAGCTTAAGGTGAAAAAAGACAAATACAAAGACACTGTAAGTGAATGACTCACAAGGTCCCAGTCGACGTTCCTAAAGAACGGATGACCCATGATGTCGGCAAAGCCCGTCTGAGGATGGCAGCCAAGACGCTCCTTAGGATCCTGTGGGAGTCAGTGCAAAAGCAGTTAAGTGACAGCAGGAGATGAATGTGGAAGATACAAAAAAGCGTATACAATAGGCATCTTAGGTATAGAGAAAATCATGAAGAAAATTTGGTGACTAATATTAGTGAGATGCAATTGAAAAATTATATTGTGGATTGGTGAAAAAATGTAAAAGCCAAACTGAAATAGGAGAATGAAAGACAGTACAATATTATTACACAACAATAACTGAGGTCACAATAATGTCACTGCCAGAAGCCAGAAGAAGCCAACACTGTTTAAGCGTGATCCTGTCTGACCCCTTCTTACCTTATTGAGGAATCCCTTGAGGACGCTGGCAGCTTTGACTGACAGCGAGCGGGGGATTCGGATCTGTTTTTCCAATATTACTGAGAGAGGAGAAAAAAGAAGGGAAGGTGGATTGGGCAATCAGAGCGGACAGTACTTTACTTTCTGGTAGATGTGTTATGAACGCTTTTACAGAAAACTTTCAATAAAGCTTCTGTCTTTTAGGTTCCGTGTGTTGAAAGGGACATCTGGCATTGAAATAAAAACAAAACTTTTAGAACTGTATTTACAATTGAATACAGACAGACAAAAACAAGCCTTCACACATTTCCCTGTAACAGATGGCATGTTAGTGGTAATTTGGGATATGGCTTTTGAAAAGGTGTCAATATGAAGGTGGGTGTTACTGCATCTGCTGCCCCCCCCCCCCTTTTTATTATAAACATCATGAGCGGGCGGTTGTATGCTACCTTGGAAGAGGTAGTCTTCTGTGTTCTGGTCTGGGTTGTCGGAGCTCCCTACGATGTCAAAGGGCGACCGACCTGCCATCATCTCAAACATCAGCACACCCAAGGCCCACCAGTCGACACTGAACCCTAAAGACATGCACATAGCAGGCATTACACACATACCAAAAACAAACTTGGAGACAGGATTTTCTAAAACAGCAAGGCTACAGGCTAAGTTTACAGCAACTAGAACTTGAAGACACTCAATGACCTTCTGTCTGCTGACAAGACAAGTTCAAGCTCTCCATTTTCACTCACAACCTGAAAAGAAGATGAGCATAAAAACCTATAAAAATCCTTAATCACTAGTCATAACTACGATGATGGTAAGCCCAGGCAGGACCAGATCAACACATGATGATCACTGATATGATCTCAATCAACAGTGGAGCGTTTACAGCAGGATAGAGGATAGGATTCCGGAGATAGTTTTGTGTGTCGTAACTCTCACCGTAATCTTCTCCTCTGAGTATTTCAGGGGCTATATAGTTTGGGGTACCGCAGAAAGTACTTGTCGTATCCCCTGGTCTTAAGCCCTCCTGCAAGAACAAAAGGACAATCAGTCGCGAAATTCTCTCAACTGGATGCAAAGCAATGCATATGTGGGCTTGTAGGTGCTTATATTTTGATAAAAGCTTTTCATAGATAGTTAACTGAAAACAACACCTTGCACATGCCGTAGTCTGTAAGTTTTATGTGTCCTTCAGAGTCCAGCAGTACATTGTCCAGCTTAAGATCTCTGTAAATGATTCCACGCTCATGGAGGTAGTTGAGTGCTAGACTGATCTCTGCTGAGTAAAACCTAAAAAAGATTCAGAACATTGCAAGTATATTCAAACCTGGATATTATCAATCTTATCAGCCATTATAAGACATGAGACCCAGTGTGACAGAGGGCTTGACTTTACCTGGCATGTTCTTCTGGGAGTTTCCTTTGTCTCTGCATGTGAAACATGAGATCTCCACCATTCACATATTCAATAACAAAGAATAGTCTGTAAAATGAAGTAAATGTTAAGAATTTTTTTTAAACATATTAAAATAAAATGTAGGGCAATGCAGTTAAACTTTACATGACATAAAATCCTACACTGTCAAACTGCTTATTATCAG
Organism: Antennarius striatus; assembly: GCF_040054535.1. Classification (NCBI taxonomy): domain Eukaryota; kingdom Metazoa; phylum Chordata; class Actinopteri; order Lophiiformes; family Antennariidae; genus Antennarius; species Antennarius striatus. The sequence continues at coordinate 9,932,363 of NC_090793.1, forward strand.
TAATGAGTTAGGAGTTAAACAGATATGTGATTTTATTTTAAATTTTTTTACAATACCCATTGTCCCTCATAATACTGTAATAAGTTTGCTTAATTTTGCATTTTAATAGTCATAGATGCTTTCTTTTTAAATTCCAAATTGTTGTTGGACCGCGCATGTTCTTGCGTGCACCAAAGAGAATTAAAAAAAATATAATAACACTTGTGGGGACTTTTGTTCATGTTGACAGACAAACCATATTTTAACCATGATACCATAAACTCAACCATGTCCATACTCTTTCCTTGACTTTAATCAAGTGATTAATTTATGTCTTTTTACTTAACAATATTCTGAATTCTCATTATACAGTAACCCCTCAATTATTCACACTTCAAGATGCCTGGCTTTACTACATTGCAAATTTTTAGTTGGTAGTCACGTGATACCGTACGCCCATGCTATTAACTGGCAGCATCAGTGTGAGCGCTGCGTTCTGAGACTCACGGAACGCAGCGCACATCTGCATATTAAAGAAACTTCTAGAGCCTTGAGGAAGTCATGTGTGTCAAACAGCAACAGCTACCTTACCTGCTTTCTGTCTGAAAACAGGAGTGGAGCCCAACAAGGAAAGGATGATTAGAGGCCTGCTCAAATACATGCTTTTCAGTTTGGACCCAATCAATATCCTAAAGGGAAACAAATACAAAGGCACAGTAGAGATCATTCTGACAAAATACCTTTGAACCTATAAAAGCTGAATAAGCACAATCCTTGAATAACCATCCTCTCCACATGAGTCTCGCTCATGTGAAAGCAGGGAAATAGCAGAGAAAGGGCTGAGACAGTAGAAACTGATGCAGGTCTCTTCCTTGGCTGGACGATAATATGTCTGGACACGAATACTGCTCATGCTGGCAAGGCAGGGACAGCCAACAATGCACCACTGATCGAAAGCACTTGTCAATTTGTCAATCATACAAAGTGCATCTAATGAAGGCCATCTACTCCTGCTGCCTCATACTGCGCTGCTACACGTGTACGTCAAGATCAATTTTTAATGATGATGGTTTATCCACATGTTCTTAGAAAGACTGATGGCTTTGAAAAAGGTCTGTCAATTTCACTCAGAGTGTTTAAGACAAGATTCACAAATGGGTGTTCAATGGCATGTAACAAACACTCATCGTGCTGTGAAGTACAACTCCCATTGATTGTGCTGATTGTATTAATTAAATAGACCATTAACAAAAGACTTATGCCTTCACCATTGACTAACTTTCTCTTATCTTAAACAGATCAAGGCACTGTTACAAAGAGACTTTGGCTTCCGAGTTCGTGAATTTTTCTATTCTTAGCCAATATTAAACAAAATGAGGTGTTAGCTGCAATGTGAAACATTTTTAGTGTAACGATTAATTGACAAGTTAATCAACAGGACCAAATATTTTGATATCTGATTAATGGTTTAAGCTGATAAAAAAAAAATCCATTCTACTGAGGCTGTAGCTTCTCCAAAGATGTGAGAATTTGTTGCGTTTCTGTTTTAGTTCAATGTAAATTCATTCAAGGCAGTCAAGATTCTGCTTCATGTTTCAGCATATGCATTCCATATAAAGTTTACCTGCAGATCACTATTGGCTGCACTGCTGCTGGTCACAGAACAGAAAGGGCTAAGGTGGAACACTTGTCTTTTAAAATAATGAGTAAATAAGCAACACGTTTTCACATAATGGAGGAAAAATAAACAAGTACATACATGAATAAACAATTATCCTTGTGAGTAACCTTCTGAAAATACATGTTGCAGATGTTTTGTTTAAGTTGCTTAACTGGTCAAGTCATAATACATTTGTGGTTTAGGGTAGGTTGGTCTTTCATGTTCAGTCAGTTTTATTAGCACAGTTGTATACATCACCAGTTTTTTTTTCTTTGCAGATGCCTGTGGTGTCACAAAGGGGCAAAAGATGCGAGCTAAGAGATACTGCGGCTGAGAGATTGGAAATTCTTTTGTTACACTGCTTAATGATTGGAAGTATTTGACCAAAAACACAGCCAGATATCGAAACCCATCACAAAGTGTATCTCCATAAAAGCCAACTCTGTAAATGATTTGCTTATTAAAGAAATGTATCAGTCTAATAGAGTCAACTTCGGATGAGAACATTTGCCTTTTCATATCAGTTGTTTACCTCATCATCATTGACCAACTCCTTCTTTACCACTTTCATGGCGTAGATGCGCTCTGTTTTCTTCAGCTGCACCAACAGCACCTTGGCATAACTGCCCCGACCGATCACCCTTAACAGGTCAAAGTCTCCAAGGCCCAGACTGGAGGGCGACTTCCCCACATCTCTGCTGCTCCCTGCCTGGGGACAGATAAAATAGAGTGAGAGGAATGGAATCAGAGGTCATCATATGAAAAAGCAATGTGAGAAAAATGAAGTCAACTTGAGAACAATTCATCAAGCCAAACTTCAGTCCCTTAGACTTTCCCAAGATTATCAATAAATTATCGACCAAGCTGTCGATATGCTTGTGCAAGGTAATGATTGCTTTTGGTGATTTGTGAATGAACATTAAACCAGCCCCATTTCTGTATAGTATACCACAGAAATGATGTTCATATCTGCATTGAATAAAATCCTGTCGTCTACATCAGAGGACCTGCTTAGTATATTTAGCTTCTTCTCTTTAAACCTGACCACCGCCTCTAGAATTTCCTCACCCATTCCTCCTAGTCCCTGACCGCTTTCTCCTCTCCGTTTAATCTGTTCCACGGTAAACCGTTTCCAACCCCTATCCATCTAACCTCCCTTCCTGTGACAACTCCAATCCCAAGAGTCAGACATGAACCTATAGATAAGACCATTCGGTTTGCCCTCCTTTATCTCTGTCTCTGTGTCCAACGATACACCTCCAACCCCAAACTCGATCTCCAGCCATTAATGAGTCTCTGGTGTTCAAAGTCTACCTTATTAGCTCTCCCAAAAGAAATCAATATCCATAGCACTCTGCAAGTGAATCTACAAGTGCAAAAATTACACTTCCAGTTTTAAGTGCATGCATTCTTCTATGAAACAGTATTCGTTTTGCTCTCTACACCTAAACATACACATCAGTATGAACATGTTCAACATAACTGACTGAAAGACCGAGTTAAAGAGCGGCACTGATCAAAAAAAAATTCACTCACCTCCTTCTCCTCTCCATCATAACGCAAGCTTTCTCTGGAGTCTTTAGTCTGTGGGCCTAAGTGAGAGAATAAAGTGACAGACAGACAGAAGGAGAGGGGGTGGCAAGGAAGGAAAAAAATGAGGAGGAAGAAGAAGTAAGTGTTAGACAGTCAGATGCTTTGTTCACAGTCCTGCGGTGCTTGGCCTCATACCACTTTGTCACTGCAGCAATGCAGATCCATAATCAAAACTCATATCTGAGCTCATTGCTTAAACGTCAAACATAGAAGACTCCTTTAATTCATCCTCTGGAGCATCTATGTGATCACACTCCGTTCAGAGGCCTGAGTGACAGTGTATCTTCATCAAGAGTCTTCGCTAGGTCCTGCATTTCTTCTTCTTAACAGTGGACTAAGAAAAAGTGGAGTTTATAGTTCTTAGAAGACTTTCCACATCTTTCATCAAAGGAACATCTTTCCAGGTATCATCAATGCCCAAGTCCTCTCTATGGGCCACACAATGTGGCACTTTAACAAAGCATTAACTCCATTGTGTTTTGCGAGCATTACCGAGGCACCATCGTAAGTCATCATCTTTCTCTGCTTGTCCAGTCCATGTTTGGAGTAAAACTGAATTATTGCCTGATAACATCCGATGGCATCTGTATGCTGTGAGCTGTGTGATGCCACCAAACACAGTTTTATAGGTGACTTAATTTCCATCCCTGTATTTAATATCTAGACTAGTATTTTGTATACTGTTATGTGTCTGCTCTCATCTGTCAGGGTTTACCGAAGTGAATTTTGAATTTGAGTTCACAAATTCAAAAGGCATGGTTTGTGCTTCCCCAGCTTTCTGGTATACCCACGTGTGACTGTGGATTTGTTGAACTGACAGCACTGATGCCCTCATTTGATGTCAAGTAAAATATTGTTAATGGGGACTTCAACTTGCTCACAGTCAGACTTTTTGTGTGACAGCTTATTCCTTTTCTCTCTGCCCTTTGCGTTCTCCCACAATAATGTACCAATCCCCCTTCCCGTCTTGAGTCAAACGACTTTCCTGCTGAATTTGACTTTTGACGCGCTCCATCTTCCATTGAGTTCACATTTTCTTGTCCGAAAACTCGCTTGCTCTTACCACTCAAAAAAGAAAAAAATCTCACCCAGTTTCACTGCTTACTCCGACAGCCATTCCATCTTAAAAGAACCGCATTACTGTTTTTTTACTTTGGTTTGGTGAGTGGATGTACCACTGCCATTCATTACGTCATAAGGGGCAAACATTTGCATCACTTAACTCCGCCATATATACCTAGCCATATACAGTAATTGTGAAAAAAATGTATGCACTAAGTTTCATGAATAGATACATTAACAGAAGGTTGGAATTCAATAAATTGTTTTCATCCTTAACGTGTGTGCATTGAAACTGATATACAGTACTTCTTGATTTCAGAATCCGAATACCATTTTTAAAGAGCATTTCAGATCATGTGTACATGAATGTGTCTCACCTGGCTGTTCAGCTGCATCTAACGGACTCGACGGTGTTCCAGTCAATATTGTGTCCTAGATGAAGACGAAGAATACTTTAATGTTCGCCAGAAACAGAACGCAGCTTTACAAATACAGGTAGTCCTCAACCCATGAACATAATTGGTTCAAAGAGGTTGTTCGTAAGTTAAATTGTTTGTTATTTATTAAATTTCATCTATAATGACAATTTGAGGTCATTTAAATGCCATTACTACTCTAAATATGCAAGTATTATTCCCCAAGACTTATCAGAAACAATTACAGGACATAACAAGGCAGTCAGAGACAGTAACATCCCGCAACACCCCTAAATGAAACATTTTACCCTGACCTACACATTTCTGTGACTTCCTGAAAATGTTTTTGTTTTGTGATTACCGGTATATCTCATCAGATTTCAGAGATGTGTACCTAAAAAGGTATACAGTGTGCCCTCGTTCCTCTCGGTTAATGCGTTCCAGGAACCACATGTGATTGACAAATTCCGCAATAAAGCGACAAACTATTTATCTTGTTATTCACGGTAATTTAAACATTTATGAACCCTACAAATACTGATATTAAACCACCTTATATCTGTATTACCTTTTCCCACACTACTATCAACTGTTTAAAGCACTTTTGTGTCTCACGGAAGTCTGAGACTCACAGAATGCTCTGCACTTTCGGATGCCGTCAGCCAATAGAACGCACATATTGTATCACGTGACTGCCTTCCAAAAACCCATGATGAATACAAAAGTTTTGAGTTAAGTCCTTCTCAATTATACATAGATTTTTAAAAAAAAACCAAAAACACAAAAAAACCCCCACGGAAATATATTGTTCCAGTATACCGTTAAGCAGCAGTTGTGATTCATGCAATTGTTTTGGATGCAGATTAGTTTACTGTATCCTTTTGCTCCTTAGAATTTAATCCTTGAGGACAGGAAGAAGAAAACACTTCAAGGAACTCTCGAACAGTTTTTACGCACATCCAAACACAACAGCCGCCAGAGTCAGATGATCATTTTGATGATCCACTCTACGGTACTGGAGCACCTGAAGTGCTCAGAGATGCTCAGAGACAAGAACAAGAGGGGGAGATTAGTGTTGGAGATGTGTGAACGCAGCAGTGCTGCTCTGTGGGGGTTGCAGCAGAAAGGGGAGGTGTCATAGTCAGATAATTTGGAGCGCAATTGTTCTCATTTCTAAATGTTTTAAGTCAAATCATATCTTGAGGACTACCTGTATTTTACACAGCCTGCCAAGAACAAGTAATTATATGAGTCATACATGGTAATAATCTACTCTAGGCTATCAAGCTAATGAGTAGGACATCCGTCACAGCCCTTACCTGGGTCATCGGTCTGCCACACTCCACTGTGACCAGTTTATGACACTTTTTGTGCACCAGCAGTTTACAGTTGATGCATTTGTAGCCTTGTCTTCCCAGACCCCAGATACGATCTGCACAGATGGCACAGTGGGCTCGCTGCTCAGAAGGGCAGAAGGAGAAAAACCATCCTCACAACCACAATCAAATTATATTCAAGAAGATGATAAAGAGGCTGTAAATGCCTTTGAAACATGGCTTACTGTTCTATAATCAAACCCTACAACAGCCATTGCTCTGTTACCCTACCAACCCTTTCACTTATGGGGCAGCAGTGGCTCAGTTAGTAGAGCGGGTCTTCCAATGATCATAGGATTGGTGGTTCTATTCCTTCTCCCACTCCCATTGTTGTGTCCTTGGGCAGGACACTTTCCCCTTTACTGCCTCCACTAGTGTGTGAATGTGTGTGATTGTTCTGGTGGTGGTCACAAAGGCTGTTGGCGCAGATTGGCAGCCGCGCCTCCGTCAGTCTGCCCCAGGGCAGCTGTGGCTGCACATGTAGATTACCATCACCAAGTATGAATGAGGAGTGAATGAATAATGGATCCACTGTAAAAGTATCTGAGTGTCTGGAAAAGCCCTATATAAATCAAATTCATTATTATTATCATTATTATTATTGCTTCATAAGTGAATAAAAGGTCTATGTCCCAAAAAACAGCAGATCTCTCATTTGCTTTCAAATACATGTCTACTGATTATATTTCAAAATGTGTTTAGGCTGTACTTCTAACATTCCTTTCAATATAATAAAAAACTAACAGAAATATAAAATAGGTTAAATACAAAATAAAGTAGATAACTATTAAAACACACAAATGGAAAACTTCATAAAATCTTGTTTAGCAAAAGTTAGCTTTACCCTATTAAACCTTTTCGCCTGAAAGGCGTGGCCACTGGCATAGTAAAGCTTCCTCCAACGTCGTGCTCCACGACGGTATATCGACTCTGAAAAGAGGGAAAAGAAGGTTTCTGCTTTATTTATTCTGTAATGCATTTGTGAGTTAAAGATAAATACACCACCATAACTCATTAAATTATTCCCATCAGTCAATCACATTTTTGAAGTTATTACATTGTATAATTTTAACCTCGACTATGGCTTGATGAAATGGTAAGTTCATAAAATAATGTTCAATAATAATTGTAATGGTTGTAGATGTAGATAATATCTCAGTTTATAAAGTACAATAACTGATACACATTGAAGTTTATAAGGACATAACCTTTGGCATGCATTCCAAAATTGTTTTTATATTCTGTTCCCTTTGAGCGCAGGAACATTTGGTACTGCGCTTCACACAGAGCTTTCACGTTTGAAAGACACAATTTAAAAATATTGGACTATTACCCATATGTCGATGAATATGCACATTTTTTTTACAAATGGACAAAGGTTAGTTCCATCCATCCTTTTGTACACCGCTTTATCCGCTGTAGCGGGTTGCGGGGAGCTAGAGCCTATCCCAGCTGGCTCAGGGCTTGAGGCGAGGGAAACTCTGGGGCACGACGCCAGTGCACCAAGGAGCCACACAGAGATGCAGACAAACACGCACATACACACTCAAACCTACGGTCAATTTGGGACCGGCCAACTAACTTGAAGCGCATGATTTAGTCTTTAAAATTACTACTAAACATTGCTTTGGCTAATCAAAACACAAACTGCCCCACATGAATCAGTGAATCAATTCCCCCTTCATTTTTTCCTTGGAAAAAAATTTATGGGAGAGGAATGTAAAAATTTAGAGTTCTTGAAGGTCCAAACTAAAAAAGGTTTAACTTACTATCTTCCCCCGGACAGGGCATGCCAGGTTTCTCTGGTACACATGGGAACACTGGGAAGCAAAAAGAAAAGAAAAAACATAGCAATTAGAACAAAAAATCTGTTTAATCTAAGGGACTGGAGGCTGGAACTATCCATACAAGGGTGTTAGTATGTTTTGAAATCCTCTCATCATTACAACGGTTATCAAGCCTGTCACCTAAAGTAATTCCTGATAAAATTCACTCATCCTGTTTTTACAATGGAACAACTACGTTCGAAAGTGTGAAATATGCAATAAAAGTGGAAAAGCTACAATCTGAAAGAAGTTGAAAGAGTATATTATTTGTGTGTGCAAGACAGATGGATGGAGCTGGACTGGCAGCAGTGTGAGTCAGAGGCGAGGCATGGGCTCCAGCTGACAAGCTCAATAATGAGCAGACCTGACGACCTCCCTGAGGCACCGTCACAACCTCCTCCACCCACCCACAAACCCCTGTTCCCGTCCCTCTACCTTTCTCATCCTTTGTCATCATGCTTGCAACCGCTGTACTCTCGACCCCTCATTTCTGATTTGATGAAAACTTTACATTAACCACAAAACCACTGTCCCCGCTAGCCCTAGGTTGCATGCTCATACACACAGATCCTGTCAATCAAAGGTTTCATATACAGGTAGTCTTCAAGATATGGGTTCTAAAAGAGGTCGTTCTTGAGTTGAATTATTTGCAAGTTGTTATTTATGAAATTTCAATCTTTAATTGCCATTTGAGGTAATACGAAAGTACTATTCCTAAAAACTTACCAGAAACAATTACATGATATAAAAACAACACATAATTTAAGTAAAATACTGTAGTACCATAATGTAACTTTTATATCTCTACCTTTGCTGAATTACTTTTATCCTTGGAGGTGGATAGGCTAAGCCAAGCTTCAAGCCGCTGAGGTATTCCACCATACTTAGATGAATGGCACCCCTGCTAAAGCACTTCCTTGTAATCACAAGTCTGACATGCCACTTTACCCTTGATTATTGTGTTTTACTTTCATTAATTTTCTCAGTTAACTCGACCAATAGTTAACATCAAATGGCGAAACATAAAGAATTAAACTGTAAGTGTCAGTTAATGCTTCCAGGGAGAAAGATAACCCAAAAACATTGGTTCCTACATCATTTAGCTCCTACAGGGGGACAACCTAAAAACATAAAAAATACATAATAAACCACAGGTGCATGTCTTTTCGTGTTAGGTTCTTACAGACTGTTTAGTGCGCAGCATTCCGAGACTCACGGAACTCGGCAAACTTCTGGATGCCCTTAGCAATTGAATGCGCGTACGGTATCACATAGCCGCGTGTGTTGATGCCCGAATATGCGAGAATTATATTACCAAAAAAATATGGAAAAACAATAAGCAAGTTTCTGTCATCACATTACAGTCTTTAATAGGACACATACTGTGGCGTAACATTATGTGAAAATGAGCAAACTACCCTAAATCCTGGCACATAAACCGCTAATTTTTTTTCCACACAATTTTAACCCTGTGGCTTCAACAACTATGCAGCCAATCTATAGATTTTTACAAGCTAACCCCCTTGAGCAGGAAGTAAGAGTGAGACAGAGAGGTGGAAGAGATAACGCAGCAATAAAAATGCTATCGTAGCTTGATTTTGTTTTGAACAGACATCATGCACACCCCCTTAAAGGTCATCAATCTGGCCGTGGAAGTAGGACACAGTTATTACACATAAGCTTGGTATCAAGGAATTGATGGCGACACGTTAGAGACGGCAGTACTGTTTTACTGTCATGTTACAGGAACTGTTAAGAAAAAAGTGGTAATTAGGAATTTTAAAAATATTTCTCTCTGTAAATATCTCATGTTGGAACACCATGACATCTGCAGCTTATAAACCGGTATGGCCTATATGTGCACAAAGTGTTCTTTCTTTTAAACTTTAGTTGGTGCGGCTTATATTCAGGTGTGCTCAATAGTTCAGAATTAGATGTGTTTCTTCCTTTACCCACACTTTCTGTCCACACTTCCTACAAACTAGCATTTTGGTTGTTTAAAACTATCCAAAGTGTTTGGATATGATTAATTTTCTTTTCTTTTCAGGGGGACAGAGCGTAGAGAGTCTTTTGTAAATCAAATCTGTTTTATCAGTGCTACATCATATTTGACCTCTTTGGATTAAAGCATAAAATCTAAACAAATGCAATAAAAATATGTGGCATTATTGTTAATATAAGCATTAAAGAACAATTGCTGGTTTGAGATGTAATTCCTTACTAGCTGTTAGTTCAAGTGTAGTGTTGAACTTAAGTTGAACAACTTGGCTAGTGATAGAAAGTGAACCATTTGTAGACCAGACAAAAACAAACAAAACAACAACAACAAGCTTTTCATCTGGACCCGATATGAAGTAATATCTTATTCGTTACATGACAAAAGAACATCCTGCGAGTTAAAGCATGAAACTGCACATTGTAAATTCACCATGGATAATGAGCTCCGAGTCTTTGTTGATTTCGTAAAGACGGAGAGCTTCTTCCAACTCCAGCTGAGATGACACGGTGCAGGGGTCACCTAGCAGTGAAGGAGATAACAGATGTCATTTACTACACTTAGACACACAAAACAGATTTAATTATTTTAATTTTGGTCAGACTTTGTTTGACTGAATATTTGTGATTGAAGTAGAACCACAACAGCTACTTTGTCGAATTATTAGCTGGCACTTTCCTTTTTATATATTGGATTAATGGATATTCTAAACATCCATTAATCCTAACAAAATTGAGTAAACTAGAAAATAATTATCAGATTAATCTGAAATTAAGGTTAGGGAACATACCAGACCACGCCAGTCAGTGTTGCCATTTTATTTAGTTTAAATTTTTAAGTGCACATGCCTATTTATCCACTGATTAGTCTAAGCCAACACTTTCTTTTGTCTCTCGCTGTTGTGACACAGCAGCGGCAGCAGTGAAGTGGCTCATCCACCGTTTTGCGTCACCCCATCCCACACACATGGTTATATTACAAAGCTTAAACTTTCCTCTGTCGTTGCTTGTTGTTGAAACAGCAATACAGACAAATAAAACTTATTTTTAAATTCTCAAATCACTCTTAACTAATTTGTTCTTGTTTATCAGCGCTGGTAGTTAAAAAATGGAGATGCTATCTCTTGAACTTGCCAGTGTCCATTTGCAAGGTCCCCTTCTGATTCTCACTGTAATGAGAATGGATGATGGATGTTTTTCCACCTTATCTTAGTTCTTGCTCACAAACTTCCTCCATAGTCATAATCTGCATCCATAGAACCCTGCACCTCAGTATACAGTATAGTGGACAACGTCTTTCTCCTTCTTGTTCCCTCCATCTTGTTTATTTATTTATTTTTTTTGGTAAGTGTGATCTTCTATAAAGTTACATTTAAAAAGACACACAGTGCGCCTTCACACATTAACACTCGCGACTTCGCCTCATCATGGATTTTTCGTAGGCAATCATGTGATACTACAGTAAACATCCATTCCATTGGCTGACGGCAACCAGCAGGTGTGCGACGTTTCGTGTGTCTCGGACTTACGTGAGACACAAAAGTGCTTTAAACAGTCGATAAGAGTGTGGGAAAAGGTAATACAGATAGAAGGTGGGGAGGGTACATAAACGTTTAAATTACCGTAAATAATAGTTTCTCGCTCGATCGCAGAATTCGTTAATCACGTGTGGTTCCTGGAACCCATTGACCACAAACAACGAGGGCGCACTGTACTGTATTCTGGACTTATTTACCCACATTTTGTTTCACAACAACCTTGTTGTTCAGGGTATAGAAATGGTTGATACCAATCGGTATTGAATAACATTACCCAATCTACATGCAAATACATGCTACAACTATGGTACAAGAAAACTCACGTGAAAAGTATTTATTAAAAAATGTATTTAGAGAGATTGCAATGAAAATGTCAGGATGATTAAAAGTTTACAATAAAACATTTTATTCATTATCGTTTATCCTTAGATATATTTGTTACAGTCAGACGTTCTGTTTGGTCTTTAACAAAAGAAGAAAAACCTCAGAAAGACAGCACTCCAACCAATGCAGACAAATTCATTTTGAAACATCTACTGGGTTAAAAGTAAATTATATGGTAGATGGATTATAAGTAATGCCCTAATTGCATATCATGTTTCATTGTTATGTGCTGTAATTGAACTTATCAAATAATATGTGGATTTATAGTGGCTATATGTGTGGCTATTATGTGGCTATAGTGAATAATTTCTTCCAGAAGAGGCAGGAACATAGGGTGGCCTATAAGAGTGGCGGTAGGAGCACACAGATAGACTACATCTTGTGTAGACGTTTTAAACAGAAGGAAATCAGTGACTACAGAGTAGTGGTAGGTGAGAGTGTAGCCAAACAGCATAGGATGGTTGTGTGCAGGATGACCCTGGTGGTGAGGAAGATGACGAGGGCAAAGGCAGAGCAGAGGAAGAAATGGTGGACGCTGAAAAAGGAAGAGTGTTGCATTACTTTTAGGAAGGAGTTAAGACAGGCTCTGGGTGGTCAGGAGGTGCTTCCAGATGACTGGAAAACTACAGCTAATGTGATCAGGGAGACAGGCAGGAGAGTACTTGGTGTCTCATCTGGAAGGAAAGTAGGTAAGGAGTCTTGATGGTGGAATGAGGAGGTACAGGAGTGTATACAGAGAAAGGGGTTAGCGAAGAAGAAGAATTGGGACACTAAGAGGACTGAGAAGGGTAGACAAGAATAAAGGGAGATGCAGCATAAGGTAAATGTAGATGTAGCAAAGGCCAAACAAGGGGCTTATGATGACATGTATGCTAGGTTGGAGAGATAGGAGGGAGAGACTGATTTATACTGGTTGGCAAGACAGTGACAGAGATGGGAAGGACATGCAGCAGGTTAGGGTGACTAAGGATAGGGATGGAAGTGTATTAACAGGTGCCAGTAGTGTGATGGGAAGATGGAAAAAGTACATTGAAGAGTTGATGAACGAGGAAAATGAGAGAAAACAAAGACTAGAAGAGGTGGCTGTTGTGGACCAGGATGTAGCAAAGATTAGTCAGGATAAAGTGAGGAGGTCATTGAAGAGGATGAAGAGTGGAAAGGCAGTCGGTCCTGATGATATATCTGTGGAGGTATGGAGGTGTCTAGGAGAGGTGGCAGTAGAGTTTCTGACTGGGTTGTTCAACAGGATCTTAGTGAGAAGATGCCTGAGGAATGGAGGAGAAGTGTGCTGGGAGTGACCAGGATGGATAGGATCATGAATGAGTACATCAGAGGGACAGCAAATGATAGAGGTTATGGAGAGGCCAGACTGACATGGTTTGGACACGTCCAGAGGAGAGATAGTGAATACATTGGTCGAAGGATGCTGAGTATTGAACTGCCAGGCAGAAGGCTAAGAAGAAGACCAATGAGGAGGTTTATGGATGTAGTGAAAGAGGACATGAAGGTTGTTGGTGTGAGAGAAGAGGATGCAGAAGACAGGGTTAGATGGAGGCAACTGATTTGCTGTGGCGACCCCTGAGGGGAAAAGCTGAAAGGAAAAGAAGAAGAAATAATATGTGGATTTCACCATTGTGTGATAGCTTGATTAAACTTAAATGTATTGCATGACTACTTAATTTGTGAAAGAACTAATATCCTTAACCTGTATAGCAATACCCTGCCTGATTTTTGCTTTCTTATACATTTTTGAAATTTAATTTATTTTTTAATTTTAATTTAATAGTCAGGACAGTTTTGGCTGTATGCACACAACTACCAACTGAGGGACATACCCAACTACACATTTTATCAAAAAAATAATAAGATTACAGTGCAGGGATATTTGTGCAACTTCTATGAATAGGGCAATAGGACAACACTACATATAGTGGCTTTTTTTCCCCCTCTAACAAGCTGATAATCATAATGTGGGTGGCTACAATGACCAGATCCAAGTCTCATCAGTTTGGGCAGGCTGACCTTATGTTGAGCAGAGTGATATGATTGTTCAATCGTTCCTATGATTTTATGGGTGCTGCCTTCTGCTTCTATCTCTATACTGAGAGGTTTATACTCATCAAAAGACATGTGTACATGGTGACAAAAGGCACTGCCATACTGGAAAATCTATATGTAAACTAGCTGTAACTGGTTGAAATTCCCGACTAAAAAATAATATCAGACTTGGTTTGTTTTCTTTTTTTTCTTCACGGTCACAAGAAAACAAAACGTGTCCGACGAAGCCGCAACGGCTCCGTGTATGTGGGAGGGACGGAACACGCGCGACAAAGCCGCTTCGATGTTATGGTTCAACCATCCGGGTTCATGCTGGCTTCGTGAGATTGGTCCTGGTGAATAAAGCATCGGGGTTATGTGAGGAATCAAAGAATATAAGCCGCTGTTTGACGAAGCTTATAAGCTCACTTATGGAGCCAAACTGGCTCCATAAGTGAGAGACATGGACAAATGTGAAGACTGGAGCTAACTTGGCTAGCGGCCCGAACTTCCGGTAGACGGCGGAAGCGTGACAGTGTGAGGTTTTCAAGTGAGCTTATTCATATATATAGGTGTTAAAGGTACGGTACCTTGAAAGGTTGTCATGCAGTTTTCCATTTACATAAATAGAAAACTTCAAAAGCAATGTATTCCATAAGACGAATTGTCAAATGGGAATTATTGCCTCTATGTGAAGTAATTATGGCCAAAAAGTATTTCATCAGGTATTCAGGTTATATCTGATCATCTGGATTAAACTTTATCCCTGTAGACGTGTTCAATTTTGTCCTAATTAGGGTATGAGTTCTTAAAAACATGATTTCACAGTGACTGAAACTACAAAGTGAAAATTTGCCCATTGGGGGAATAATAAAGAATTATCTTATGAGCTCATCCTCTATCCGTATGGATAATTATTCGAAATGTTAAGTTCAGGCATTCCTAACCCATCACATTCATGATAGCAGCACTGACATAAAACACAACTCCTCATGGTTCCAGTTGAAAAGCAGGAACTGAAAAGGTAAAGGATGGAGTTGAAAGCAAAAAGGAGATGTACCTTCTTCATCAATCCACTTCATGGTAAAGAGCTGGTCGTTCTCCATGGAGCACATATCCTTCACCTCCCCATAGAGTCCTTCGTATGAGATGGACGGTTCAAAGTGAGTGATCATGATGTCTCTGCAAAGAAAACAATAGTTATGATTATGTTTGTATGTTCATATATCTTTATGTAGAGATGTTGAAGATATAGTTGACATTTGGCCAACCATGATACTGACTGGAAGGATTAGTGCTGAGTGGCACAAACAGCCAACACTATCAAGTCAGAAAGGAGCTGTAGAAAACAAAGCTTCAAATTTTGCCATATTAATCATAATTGTGGACAGCCTGACCTGCAAAAACTCTACAGTCAGAACAAAATAGTTGCATGTGTGTTCAACTCGAATAGACCTGCGACATAACAATACAAAAAAATCCCACTACGAGGCAGCACCTTGTGGTGTCAAGCCACTCAAATCCCCCAACTCAATGCACGCTGCCATTTCTCCCCAAATACAAAAGATGCAAATACGATTGAATCAGTTTGTATAATTAAACTGGTTGTGCAAAGGACTTCAAAATGATGAATTAATTTACACAATGAAAGGACTTAAAAGCAAAAAGATTAAATCGTCACATCTGTGAATGTGTAGTTTTATGGCTTGCTGATTTGAGTATATTTAGGGAACAGATGGCAGTGACAAAACAATAAACACACATGAAAAACTTTGGAGTTTCTTTCAAACCATCCTACAAAGGGTTCAATAACTACTAAATGATTTATCCATTGATTCTTTTGGTATGAAATACAGAGGTTTATACACTTCTTTTCTCTCATGCTCTTAATGGGAAATTGCATGGGGTGTGAAGGGATGGTAAGTGAGCATCCTCTTTTCCAAACAGTGCTGTGTGAATCTCAAGCTAGCAGTCTGTCACATGTGTATATATTGGTCGGTACAATATAGTTGTAGGTGTCATATAGAAACATAAGTGGAAAGTGAGACAGAAAGTCACAAAGCAGTATGACTCTTATTTGAATGTTTTTATGGCTGAATTACTACCATTTTGGTTAAGACTTAATGTCCTTTTTTTTTTTTTTAAAGCAAAAAAGGCTGGTGAGATTGATGTCTCTAGCTCCAAGCCTTATGGCCAGATTTTGGGGTGTTTACAAGTCAAAGATGGAGGATTGAGATAATACATACAGTACATTAGCTGTTACAGGTCTGCAGGTGATAGGGGTCTGGGATACAGAGTCAGCTGTCCACATGTGTGGAACCAGAAACTAGCAGTAAGATATAGTACTATAAGATAAATGTGGTGGGGTAGTGGAGCAAAAAAAAAAGAAGAATTTATTTGTAAATGCCATGCCACCAGCCAAAAATGATATCTTAATATTGTCGTCAAAACCGTCCAATCTACCTAATACAAAACTATTCTTCAAGCAGGAAAAGAGTCTGGATGCTCCTCTGAGGTTCCGAAATAAAGAAAAGCACATCCATCTTTTTGCCATATTGCATGCATATAGTGTTCTCATTAGCATGCGTCCTTGCATCTTGTATGCACATTTTTTTAGAGGGACACACTTAAACTTTGAACCCGGAAATCGCCATTATGTTTTGATCTCGCCCGAGTTTCTTGTCACAAGACTCACCTGATTGATTCAGTCTTAAAATCAATCAAACGGCAATTGGCAATCGACCAAACGGCAACACGTCTGCTCTGCAGTGAGAGAGCGACAAGTTGTGACAATGAGTGCTTTCTCTACTAAAAAACAATTAAAAGCTAATGAAGAAAGACAGACATATTACTGGGGACTGTATGGATAAAGACGAAGAAGAAGCCAAGCAAAAAACAGGCTCAGCTTGGTGCAGTGTCCACAGAAGAATATACGAATTAAAGGCAAAGAAAACTATCAGGTGAAAAGCAAAAGTGTAAAAAAACTATTACATCTTTCTTCATCTCCCAAAATTTTTTTAAGAATGACCATCAGGCTTTAGCATTTTGATAAAAATGTGGGGGGCAGTGGCTCAGTGGTAAAGCAGCAGGGCGGTAGACCGGGTCGTCCAATGTTCCAAGATCGGCTGCCCAGCCGCCTGGAGTGTTAGTTGATAGTGGGAGCTGTCAGCTCACCTCCCGAGCACTGTCGAGGCACGTTTGAGCAAGACACCATCCCCCTTTTTCAAGTTTGGGGTGCACCACTTAGGAGCTGCCTGCCACTCTACATCCTTCTGCATGCCTACTGTCCCACTTGTGTGTGTTTATGTCTTACAGGGGCTTGTACATACTAACATATATCATGTGTTTGTTTAAAACTAGAGTGTGCTGTTAACTTCCCTTCAGGGATTACTGAAATATACAAAAAAAATTTAAAATATGTAATTTAACTCTATTTTTCTCTTTACTTAAACAATTATGACATCGTTATTAATGAAATCATTAAAATTAACAATTTGTTTAGTTTTTATATTGTACTATTGGCGTAACTCAGTCCTTGCATACGGCTTCTGCCGTATATTCTGTTAATACTTTTGGAATGCATAAGGATCATGTTGGAATGCACAATTTTTTTTAAAATCACATCCCAGGGATGCACTACTTTCTTGAGGTAAAATGAACATTTTGCATAGATGCAAAATGTTCATACAACCCATGTGCACCATGCTTTTGGATACATGGAATCACAAGGTGGTACATACTGTTTTATGTGCAAGCACACCAATATTTCAAACAGTATGTCAACGCAAAAGCTGAAGTTGGTTTGAAAGTTGAAGTCACCAAGATATTCAGTTCAATACATAGCACCTGAACCCTCCCACTGCAACTATAGTAAGGTCAAGGTGAAAAAAAAACACACTGCAAAATGCATTGTCTGTCAGAATCACAGCTCTCATGTGGTGCAAAATTGGAAGACTCTTTCTTCAATAACTAAAACACTCCTACTGAGAATGACACAAGGTCATTCGTTACAACAGCCATCTTGTGCCACATTACAAAAAATGTGCAGGATATAAAGATGCCCCAGAACACACAGTTCCTCGCAGGAACTGGAAGCTACTGACAATTTATGCTCGAATAATGAGTAGAGATGTGTGTTAATATATGGAAAATGCAGGCTAAGTAGATTCAATTCAGGTTAAGTGCTTGAAGGACTATCAAAGCAAAGGTAAATGGCATCATGATGACGCATTCCTATTTTAAACAAGCCAAGCCTTGAAGTAGTGATGCAAAAGAAAGTCTTTGAAAAAGAAGAGCATCTCCTTCCAAGAGTGTAAAATAAGTAAAGTAATCCATTGAGCTGGGACAATCCCAGTTTCCTGAAAAAATGTGTTTTGTACAGAAATCCTGACTTTGATCTGCTAGTAACAAAGCCCTCTATTAGAGCAAAACTATATTGAGATACTGGCAGGGAACGTGGAAGTTTTTCAAAGAAGATTAAAATAGTACAAAGAGCTTTATAACCTAAATTTTTTAAAATTTTTTAGTAATGCCACGGAAGGCTTAAATCGTTGGATTAGGGCTCTGCCAAAACAATAGACTATAATAAACTATGACACACTTTTTTTTATATGTAGTCAACCTGTATCTGTCATCATCAACCGTCTGCAGTCATGTGGTAAACGCATTTGCAGTCTTGTCAGCAGAATGAAGACGAGACTGGCAGGCTCTGACTCTAACAGACTGACATCAGTCTGCTGTTGCTAGCACTGACTGACAACAGACATGCAAATAGTAAAGAATGGATCGAAAAAGTGCACTCACTATACTTAAAATAAAAAAGCTGAAATTCAACTAGAGTGTAATAACAAATACAAAAAGATAGATGATAAAAGATAGAAAGAAATAAAGCTAGACAGGCAGACACCCTCAAAAAAAGAAAATTCCGCGTTATAGCGACAAACTCCATCCATCCATCTTCTACTGCTTATCTGGAGTCGGGTGGCGGGGGCGACATCTTCAACAGAGATCTCGAACCATCATGTGGCCGGGGAACCCTTTCCCCGGCCACATCCATCAACTCTGACTGGGGGATCCCAAGGCTTTTCCAGGCCAGTGTTGAGATAAAATCCCTCCACCTGGTCCTGGGTCTGCCCCGAGGCCTCCTCCCAGCTGGACGTGCCAGGAACACCTACCTTGGGAGGCGCCCCGGAGGCATCTGCCCCAGATGCCCAAACCCCCTCAGCTTACTCCTTTCCACGCGAAGGAGCAGCGACTCTACTCTGAGCCACTTGCGAATAGCAGTATTTCTCACCCTATCTGTAAGGGAGACACCAGCTATCAGCCTGAGAAAGCCCATTTCCTCCGCTTGTATCCGTGACCTTGTTCTTTTGGTCATGACCCATCACTCATGAACTTAGGTGAGGGTAGGAACAAAGATTGAACAGTAAAGAGCTTTACCTCTCGGATTAGCTCCTTCTTTGTGGAAACAGTGTGGTAAAGCAACTGCAATACTGCTCCTGATGCCCCAATTCTTTGTCCAATCTCACCTTCCATTGTTCCATCACTTGTGAACAGGACCCCAAGATACTTAAACACCTTCACTTGTGGAAAGACCCTCATTCCCCACTCGTAGCAGGTAGTCCAGTGGCTTCCTACTCAGGACCATGGCCTCAGATTTGGAGGTGCTGATCCTCATCCCCACCGTTCCACACCCGGCTGCAAACCGGACCAGTGAGTGCTGCAGGTCACAGGTTGGTGACGCAAACAGGACCACATCATCTGCAAAATGCAGCGATGCAATCCACAGCCCACCAAACTGTAAACCCTCCTCACCACAACTATGCCTCGATATCCTGTCGATGAAAATCATGAACAGAATTGTTGATGAAGCGCAGCCCTGGCAAAGGCCAACAGCCACTCAGTAAAAGTCCGGCTTACTGCCGAGAACACAAATGCAGCTCTCACTTTGGGCGTGCAGGGATTGGATGGCCTTGAGGAGATGCCCCCTTGTCCCATACTCCCACAGTATCTCCCACGGTATATCCCTGGGGACCCGATCATACACCTTCTCCAAGTCCACAAAACACATGTAGACCGGATTGGCATACTCCCAAGCCCCTTCTAGGATCCCTGCGAGAGTAAAAAGCTGGTCCGTTGTTCCACGACCAGGAAGGAACCCACATTGTTCCTCCTCAATCTGGGGTTCGACAATCGGCCGGACCCTCCTTTCCAGCACCTTGGAGTAAACTTACCCAGGGAGGCTGAGGAGTATGATTCCCCTGTAGTTGGCACACACCCTCTGGTCCCCCTTTTTAAAAAGAGGAACCACCACCTCAGTCTGCCACTCTTTCGGCACTGTCCCAGACCTCCAATTGTATAGAGGCATGTCATCCATGACAGCCCCTCAACACCCAGAGCCTCCAGCATTTCGGGGCGAATCTCAACATCCGGGGCTTTGCCACCGTGAAGTTGACTTTGCACAGAGAGATTGACTCGAATTCCAATCATCCTCCAGCTCTGCGACAGAACACGGGTCAGTTGGCTTAGTTGGATTCAGGAGTTCCTCAAAGTATTCCTTCCACCGACCAACAATCTCCTCAGTTGAGGTCAACAGTGTCCCATCTTTGTCATATACAGCTTGGATGGTCATCTGTTTTCCACTCCTGAGGTGTCGGACAGTCCTCCAGAACAACTTTGGTGCTGTCCTTCTCCATGGCCTCTCCGAACTCCTCCCACACCCTCTGTTTTGTCTCCATCACAGCTGAGGCTGCAATCCTTTTGGCCTGTCAGTACCCTGCAACTGCTTTAGGAGTCCCCATGGACAACATGCCCCTGAAGACCTCCTTTTTCAGTCAGATAGCTTTCCTGACCATTGGGGTTCACCATGGTATTCAAGGGTTACCGCCCCTTGAGGCACCCAAGACCTTGAGACCACAGCTCTCAGCAACAGCTTCAGCAATGGAAGCTTTCAACATTGACCATTCAGGTTTGATTTCCCCGGCCTCCACAGTAATGCACGAGAAGCTTCTTTGGAGGTGTGAATTGAAGGCCTTGCGGACAGAGTCCTCCTCCAGATGTTCCCAGTTCACCCGCACTACTGTTTTGGGCTTATTAAGTCTATCCAAAGCAGTCACTGTAATACTGATGAATTAGGTCCTGTGTTTTTTTGTTCCCAGCACCTGGCAATCAGTAACAACACGTTGACAATGATGAGGCGTTACCGATCCAGACGTGAGAATGAAGCCAGTGATGCTGCTGTGATGACGTCTCGGAATTCCGACTTTTATCTAACAATATATACCTTGTTTTTTTCCAGTGACCCAAATCCTCCTATGTAAATCACGCACACAAACACATATGTATATATTTATATTATATAGACATGCATGAACATGTAATCTACATCTCATTGCTTTACTGAACCCTGCAAGGATCAATGGTCATAAATCAATTTCCTATCATATACAGCTACGTATAGCAAGCAAGGATTAACACATTAAATTAAATTATATTTGGTTTTATTCAGAAAATACATGCAATACAGGAAACGTCAAAGCGCTGTTTTGTGGGGTTATCAGTCGTTGTGTGGCTGCAGTACAGCCAACCTGCCAAAGAGGACGCCCACGTTCCCAATGAATGGTGCTTTGAGTAATAAAGCAGTTTTCAACACAATTGTCACGATGGGTTCCTAGCCCCATGAGGCCTCATTCGGACATCACATGGATTCTAGTCAGTATCAACACATTCTTGCAAATAATGTTCAAGAATCAGTGGCAAAGTTAAAGTTACACTGGGGCTGGATACTTCAACAAGAAAATGACCGTAAACGCTGCTTAAATTGTACTAAGGCATTCATGCACAGGAACAAGTACTGTACTAGATTCTGGAATAACCATCTCAGTCCCCAGACCCGAATAACATTGAAAATCTGTGGTGTGATTTAAAGCAGGCTGTCCATGCTCAGAAACAATCAAAACTGACTAAACTGGAGATGGTTTGTAAGGATGAATCCAGAGTCCAGACCCTTATTTGAATCCAAAGATCTGGAAGTGTTTAGAGGTTGTTATTTCTGCAAAAGGAGGATATACTAAATACTGATGTAATTTTTGTGTTGGGGTGCCCAAATTAATGCACCTACCTCATTTTATTTTAAATATTTATTGAACACTTTCTGTAGAAACTTCATTTCTCTTCTCAAATATAACTGTGCTAATCTGTTATGTGATATATTTAACTGATTTATAAAGGAAAATTTTGAAAAATTATTAGGGTTACCCAAACTTATTCATACCACCATATATAGCATATTGATTCTTGGCATTTACACCTATTCCATCCCACACTCTCCTGATAGGAAAAAAAATGAAAGAATTTCCTCTTTGACAACATAGCAGAGATTCCTGAGCAGTAACGTCAAGAATACCTTAGGTGCTTTGTTCTGTGTGTGGTGACTCCTAATATTCTTGAGGTGTGTCACAAAGCCAGTCAGAAATACAACAGGCCTTGTTAAAATGACTTGCCCTTCACGTTTTTCAAGCCTTGGCTGGGACCCAATCCTTGTCTCAATGCTCAGGTGCAGAAGCAATTCTAGGATGAACTAGATTCTAGCCGAGTTTAAGGTTGAGCTTTTATTGAACTCAGGAGAAAAACAAACAGGAAATTAGATATAATCATTTTGAAATATCAAGAGAATTGTATACAGTATCTTTGAATCATCAAATAATTAGTATGATACTTAATAATATCTGTTCAATTTCAATTCCTTCCATGCCTCAACATTTTTTGCAATAGATCTGTGTTGAATAAAGTTATCTAGACTTGTAGGAAAAAATAAGGCATCTTCAAGAGTTTTCTACAAATCCAGTTGACTTAACTCAATGCAGAGACCTGTTATGACCTCGAGGGCTGGGAATCTCCGAAGAAACCGCAATAATAATAACAACAATAATAATAATAACAAAACATCACTGTCATGATTTGCAGTTGCTATTGTCTCATTTCAAAATATTTTCAATCTATAATTTCTAAACAAATACAGTATTAGCTTTCCAAATTAACCAGTTGAGATATAATAACATGTCAGACTAGTAGCAACCCTGAGCTAAATGGGCTAGTGAAGTTGACATAATCTACGAGGCATAGAAAGAATGTTACCAGTCGCTGCTAGGAATTATGCGCTATCTGAGCTCACAAACTCAGAGGATTCTCAGCTATTGAATTTTAGTTCAACTAATTTTCAGTAAACCAACTGACAGTTCCACAACACAGCTGACAAGCTTCTTGAACAACACAGAGTCAAACTTTACACTGACAAGACGTCCATACAGTTTCACTCCTCTGTCCGCCTGGTTAACTTCACCTGAACCTGCTGCCCAACATTAGCAAGACGCTAGCTGAGTTGGCTAACATTAGCAAACTGTTAGCCACCTTCACAAGTCCCAAATTATTACATCTTGGCGCTATACGAAAACAGATGACTTACCCAAATAAATCGTGATTTCTTACCCTTTATAATAAGCTTTCACCCGAACTTGGTGCGAATTCTCGCCGGGGTGGGACATGGTGCTGTCCCGCAACGTCGGCATCATAAGCGCAGCCGACTAACCAGTGCCTTCCTTCCTTCTTTGGTTCTCTAGTTTCTACCACGCCCAAAACACTTTGTTTGTATAGTCTGTCGACACAGTGGGTAAATAACAAACCGAATTAACATGGGTATAAAACACTTGGCCTTCTTAAATGAACAAAAATAACATGAAAAGTAAAGAAAAAACTTGCGTGGTCCGCCAAACTACTCCCTACCGCAAAGGCCAAACGAGTCTAGTCCATCGTCGGAATGCTAGGGGTGACCAATAGCCATCTTCAAAAACGATAATAATATATCACGTTAAAAAATATTGAAATCTAACATTCTTCATAAGTTTAAATATGATTTTAAAAAAACAAAAAAGTACAATCTGATTAACATCTGAAAAAGGCTAACAAAATCCTTTTTCGGCATTTCGACTGTACCAAAAACAAATACTATGTGGGTAAGTGATGCTTTCATGTGAAACATCTGAGCTCGGATATTTTAGGACCCCTGAAGACATGCCATTCCAGTGCTTTGGATCGGAAATAACAAGATTGACTTTTAACAAAAGCAAATACATCTTCTTCTTTTATTTCTGTGCTGCCATGCTTCAATGCAGAAAAAAAGATAAGATATGAGAAAGGTGAAAACATATGAACCCCCTGAAACGTCACGATACTTGCTTACACAGTGAAAAATGGTAAATAAATGTGACTTTAAATGTTACATTTAGTTACTGATTGCACAGTATTTATTCATTCAGTGTTATCCAACATCAGGCTGCATTCAGCAAATTACGAACATAATTACAGTTATTCTTATTTGAGTGTTCTCTTTGCCACAAAACAAATCCTTGTGTCGTTGTACCATATGATGACATTGATTTATTGTTCAAACAATAATAAAGGTTTGACCTGACACTGTAATTTATCCTGTACTCAAATATTACCGGTAGATTGAGTACCACATTTAAAAAAAAGCACATCTCTTACAACCCAAAATGTAAAGTACTATACTTTCACTTATAGCTCTGACAGGTCCTGATGGTCACAAATTGAACACACAAAGCGGGACAGATCACAGCAATCTTCCTCTGCCATAGGCAGAACGTGACTTATAAAAAAAACTGTACACAATTAAACCTATTACATTACTGTAATAAGGTGTAATAATAATAATGTTATTAATAATAATAATAATAATAATAATAATAATAATAATAATAATAATGAAGTAGGATGTAATAATATTTTTAATAATTTTAATTATAATTTTTCTTCATCCTATATTGCTTCTTAATTATGCTACAATCTCATGACTAACTTGTGATTCATATGAATGAAAAATTTAAAAAAAATTTTAATACACTGAATCTTTAGTTTATTTGCATTGCTAGGCCTTGGCTTTTTCATTGCTGCAATCACTTGAGAGTTTATTCTGTATACTTTTTGGATGTCAGGCATGCTGTCTATATATAAAGTGTTTATACAGTTGCAGTACCCAACAAGGCAGTCAGAGACTGCAACATCCCTCTACACCCTGAACTCAAAATTTTATCCTGACCTACTTTCATAGGTCAGGGTAATGAAAGACCCATGATCCAAAATGTAACTGGTGCATTCTGTTTGTCATGACATTTCAGAGATGTATGCCTAAAAAGGTATAAAAGTGAAAATGTGAAATTGACCTAGTTTTTCAAGGTCAAGATTCTGATCTAATTTTCATCCCCTTGCCTCCCTGAATATAATGCCTTTGATTTTATCTTCCTATGTTATCCGGTTCCTGAGATCATCATCTCATATTCATCCCCTTTGCTGAACGAACGTTATCCAGTTCTTTCCTTCCTGCAACTGTCAGATTCGATAACCAGCACGGCTCCTAGTTGACCACACACATAAAAAAATACCTGGAACAAATCTGTATAACCAGTAGATTTATAAAGTGGTAATTGCTTAATTCTAATTATGTATGTTTGTATGTAGGTATGCAAGTTCCAATTTCTTCACTTCAATAATTCTTTACTTCATATTATTCTTATTTATTTGTTGTGTACTCTATTCTTCCATTTCTATGAGACTACCTTATTCTGGTGTAAAGGTGGAAATTTCCCCAATGGGGGATAAATAAAAGTTTATCTTATCCTAAAATTACATTTTAAAAATAAGTTTGTTATGGTGAACTTCCACCAGATGGCATCTGTTCGATTGTTACATATCTGGCAATATTAGATGGACGGAGAGACAGTTTATTTATGATGAATGAAATTTGGGACATAACCAGAATGAATCATTTTGTGGTAAATCCAAACATTCCTGTCCTCTTTCCATCATACACCATTTGCTTCTGGTATCTTTAAACAGATTTAACTTTTTTTTTTTTAAAAGTGTGAAAATCCCACTATTGGAGGACTCAGATTATAATCAATCAATCAATAAATCCCTATTCAGATAACAAAAACATGGATTAGAGTCAGTCACCTTGCTAAATTTGTTTATTTCCAACAAGTCTATTTTTCTGTTCTTTTTTACATCTAAAAAAGAAAATAAAACATACTTCGGAGCACTGCTATAAGTATGTGAAAGTGATATACTTTTCCACTGAAAATACTGCTTACCATATGATACATTTAGTATACTATATGGGGAATGTGTTGCTTAGATGTGAAACGTATTGATGGAAGTCTGCCAAGATGGTCAGAAAGAAAATATACATGAAACTTACTGAGTAGATAGACGGCTTCCATGCACACATTTTGGTTTTACCAGGCTTCTGTGTAAAGGTTACTTATGTGATTGAGGAATATTCGTGTGACACATATCAATCTGATACAAAAGAGCATTCTCAGAGGAAATACAGTCAGTATTACAGGCACAAGATAAGTCAATATACAGTATTCAAAATTAAGTAATACTTTAAATCTTACAAGACTAATGATACCCTGGACAGAAGCATGTGATTGAGTTCCATTTAAAGGACAAAAAAGGTGATCAAATGCTATACCCCAAATTCACCTTCCCTGAAAAAGTGAATACTGACTTGGAAATATTTACTGCTAAAATCCTCTGTAGTTATCATGTTATACTGTCCAGGAGACATTCGAAAAATTATTTGGTAATAGTTATATTAATACCTTTGTTAACGAGCTGTAAAACAAAACATAACCCTTTATTTCAACTGATGATGGTTTCTATTTACTCTATCCTTTAACATCACCTGGCCACAACAGGAGAAATTTAAAATAGTCTGAAAATTAATGTGAAATATAGCCAGTATGTCGTGAGGCATTTTCACATAACTAGCTGGTTAACCTGAAGCAAGGGAGAACACACAAAGATCTACACCATACAGCACTTAAAAAGTAATATACAAGTAGGAAATGAAAAAAAAAAAGAATTCATGTTTCATCTAAAAAGTAACTGCAAAGTAAGCCAATATAGTTTTCCATTATTCTTTCTGTATGATAGACAAATAAAAATACATAAAATCTCTAAAATCATAAATAAAAAAGTAGAAAACACAGGAATGAACCCTCTTCAAGGGGGGGATGGGTCAATGCCCCTTTGGTTCTTGCTTGGTCTCATGCATGTTATAAAACCCGTGACACATTCTTCCCTGATGGGAAGCAGCAGCATAGCTTAAGATGACAACTGACCCACTCAGACTCTACTGTGTTGGACACATACAGAGAAGAGAGAAGAAGGAAGTGTCTCTGCTGGACGTTGGCCAGCTCATGGCATACCGCTGGAGCTAAGGCTATCCTTGTCCACAGACATGGACTTCACCAGCTCCTCCACCCAGCGGACTTCAGAGGCTACCTGCTCAGCAAGCATCTCATAGCGGCTTTCCAGGCGTCCAAACTTGCGCTTGAGGATGTTAGTGGACTGCATGGTGAGCCGGGTCTCTTCCTGGCTCTTCTTACGCTGAGCCTGAGTGCGCAGCAGCTCTTGACGGATGTGGCTCAGGTCGCTGGAGATGCTCTGGTTTTCCTCCTTGTACCAGCCCTCCTTCTCCTCATATATAGACAGCAGTGCTGCCACATCCTCCTGGCATGACCGCTGATTGCGTTCAAGATCCTTCAGGCCCTCCTCAGCTGCTGAAATCTCCTCAAGAACCTGAGAGAAGCGCTCAAAGTTTACATAAGTGTTGTTGGGTGGCATGCTGGAGTGGGATTTGATAGTGTACTCTTTCAGGCGAGTGGTCTTAAGGCGTCTCCGTTCAGGCTTGTGGTCTCTCTCCTCTGGGCGGACATTTCGCCTCTTAATCACCTGAAAAGTGAAAATGTATGAACAAAGGTATAAACACAGACTATGATTTTAGAACATATTTCGATCCATAGCAGATATTTGAAGAAAATATTAATATGTGAATTAAAACCTGAAAGAATCACTCAGTAAAACCACAACATAAGTAAACCTTTCAGATACCTTTCCTTTCATGCGATCTCTCATTACCAATCAATTAGAATATTCATTGATATGAAATATAGAAAAATAAGACAAATGTCTGTCAAATATCTATATGATTATGAATGCGTAAATGTAGAGTTATTAAAAAAAATGGCAATCTGATCATGGATGGATTATTTTTTAGGAACACTAAGAACATTTTCCTGTAATTGACCTCACTTCCTTGAAATGAATATATTACTAGGCAGGAAATACTACAAGCTAAATACACTTACCTTGATCCAGGGGTGTTCCAGGCTGTCATCAATTGTCATTCTCTTCCTGGAAAAGAAAATTTACCAGTGAGAAACCGTCACTTTTAATACTGCACAAGAGACATTTTTGTTATTTTTGCTTAAAATCAAATCAATGAAGTTCTTACTTGGGATCCTTGACCAGCAGACGGCGTATGAAGTCCTTGGCCAGCTCACTGGTGTTGCTGAAATACTCCTCATCAAAGTCATAATTGACCGCTGAAATGTTTGTCAGGGTCTCCTGTTTGGTCTCACCCAGAAATGGTGAAGCCCCACTCAACCTTCAGGAAAGCGGACACATGAATGAGGTGTTTATTATTTATGTTGCTACATATACCGACAGCAAGTGGAGATGCATTACTCACAAAATGTATGTGATGACGCCGATGCTCCTGCAGAGACAAAATGAAACATGCATGAATGAAAATTATCACACAGGCCAATAAACCTATTCAGAGAACAAAAATAGTATGCTGACATCTTACCACATGTCAGCCTCCAACCCAAGAGGCTCATAGTTGACTATTTCAGGAGCTGTAAAGCACAGAAGAATGAAAGCTTTAATTCAAACCAGATGAGGAAATCTGAAACGCACAACCAACTCCATGGAAGGTTTAATGTGCTCACCAGTATGGGCAACACTGGTGCAAAAGCTGAGTATTTTTACTCCACTTACTGTATATTCAAGTGCAGAATAAAACACACTCTCACCAACAAACTCTGGTGTTCCAAAAATGTTCTTGAACTCATTTCCTGCTTTAATTTGATGGGCAATTCCAAAATCAATAAGCTTGATCCTGGGGTTTGGAACATTCTTGTCAAGCAGCATGATGTTCTCAGGCTGAGATGCAAAAACAAGACAGCTTTAGTTACAAGAAGAGGCTGTAATGTAGATAGTGTGCAGAGTACCACTGGAAACAGAAAGCTTTAAAAGGAAAGACATTCCCACTACACCAGCAAATATGTGCTATTGTAGATCCTGTTAAATTGCCCTCCTATCATGCACTAGATCAGCAGCTCACTGACGGCTTCATCTTACAGACATCCATAGTGTTAACATAACTGAAATGCTGAAACTCATTACTGGTGCTTTAACATCCAACTTTGATGTTATTTATTATAGCTTATTTTTTCTTTTAAACACAAAGTACAATTAAATACAATTAAAACACTATATCCATAAAACTAATTATTATTTATTTTTTTGCATTTAAAGCTCTAAAATATATCAGTATTACTAATGTGAAGGAGTGGATTAAAAACACATTAAGAAGCAAGCAACAAGCAGCCTGATAACCCTGACAAAAACCCCGTGTCCATAACTCTGCCCATCTTTAAAGATAAAAATATTTATACTTTATACTTTAAACATCTCGCACCTACACATCAACTACGACTGCTGAACCAGAACCTCCCAAATATAAGCCCTCTTTTAAACACAAAGACAGCTGACCTTGAGGTCAAAGTGAGCAATGCATTTGGAGTGAAGATAGTGAACACCATCCAGGATCTGTTTCAGGAACTGGGTGGCCTCCTCCTCTGTCAGAGACTCCTTCTCAGCCAGAAAGTCAAACAGCTCTCCACCGGACACCAACTCCAGGATTAAGATCACATCGGTCTTGTTTTCAAAGATGTCGTGTAGAGTGATTATGTTGCTATGTTGTATCTCTCGCAGGATGTTGACCTCACGTTCGATCTCTTCGCGGCTCACTCCCCGCCGACTGGAGGACAGCCGTCGCTTTTTGATGAACTTGGCTGCATACTCAACACTGGTCCTCTTTTCCTTACATTTACGAACAATGGCAAACTGTCCACTGAAGGGGAGAGAGGAGAAAGACACATTAACAATAAATAAGAATTTAGCTTTTTCTCCCCCAATTTTCTTATTTTATAGTATGGTGGAGATTATTCTTTAAAGTAGTTTCCATAGTGTTTTGGCTCATGCATCTTCATTCATCTTTATTTCATTTGCACTTGACTCACTTTTATTCCTTGACATTTTATTTTTATATTTTCACCTATTTGCTGTTCTTTAGTCATTTCCTTTTGTTGTTCTCTTTATTCTGTTCAGGACTTATATTTTGAATGTTTCTATTTTATCATTCTTTGGAGCAACCTGGAACCAGATTTTCCTTTGGGATTAATGAAGGTCTTATCTTGAATGAATGAAATGAATGACCACGGAGATAAGGTGTTTCCCCCAAAGCTTGTCTCAGAAAAACTACAATTTAAAAAAGGCACTTGAACACAATATACATCAAATCAAGTGTTTTCTTCATGAAATATATGATGAATGATACAGTGCAGTTTTCAATTTAAAACTTGCTTAAGAGCTTTCTAAACATAAGAGGATTCTTTCTTTTTTCATCTCCAAGAAGAATGCAGAGCAGTGCATCAGTACTGTTTACCTATGTTTGAGAGAATTGTTCCCACTGGACTGCCTGAAACTCTTTCACTGTCATTTAAGTACCTAAGTTGTACATATAAATGACTTGGCAAATACTTTTTAATTATCGAACAATGTCACAGACCTTTCTAGGGAACCTATTAGCGGATCCAAACCACTTGGATGCAAACCACCATGCAATATGTACAGTTATCTGGATTTGTCAATAATGACTAGACTTAAAACTGTGTTAGCGTATCTATACTGTGATTAAGGAGAGGGAAAGACCCCCAACAGAGACCAAATCAGTGACACGTAAATGGGGACTAGTGATAGAAAGGCACATTTAGATGCAGTGATGACACACACAATTGCTGCATTAATGCGGAAAGAGTTACCTCATGTGAAAAAAACTCAGTTTGAACTATTAGTTTTAGCACACTATAAAGAAAATATTAACTATCCTGCAAACACTTTTAAATGCTTTGGCCTATCTGCGTATAAGTACAGAAAGTACTACACAAGAGTGCTACACATTAGTAATAAGAGATGCTGTCAATTCTAGACACATGAGGACAGCATGATCCGTGACACAATTACAATAGTCAGAAAGCATATAATGCATTTTGTCAGTGAAAGAAATATATGAAATACCTGCCAAGCTCTTCTCCCATCTCATAATGCAATTCAACATCTTCTTGCCTGAAGCCAGCCATAATGTTCAGACTTTGAATGAGGAAATAATACTTTAAGATCCCCTTCTGTGAAAAAGAAGAAAAAAAGTGGTATAAACACATAGTTGAAGTCAGTTTTTATAGTTTTTGTTGAGGGCATGATAGCACAATGAACTAATACAAAACTGTTACCATGTTTCTATTGTGATTTGATTATCTTAAACACAATCATCATGTTCTTCCGACAGGATAATTCTCCTCGTAGTGCTTGGGAGTTTTCCTCCTTATTTGGCTCGACTCAACACTGCTTTGGCTCCCAGAGACTTTCTGCCTGTTGTCATACCTCTGCATACCAGTCCTACTTACATCATCTCCTGCCCCAGACCAGATATCTCAGACTCGATTAAAAGTAGTGGGATTTAACCAAGCTACCAAGGACTTTACCCGTTAAAGACTTTTCGATGCTACGGGTCTGTAAAAAACATGGTTTATATTTAAAAAAAATAAAATAAAAATCTAACTGTAGCTGATAACGTATTGAGGTGATTCGTATAAGAAGCTAAATAGCGACTCTGAAGTTTTCTTTTTGGCAGCATGGTCCCTATGGAATATCATTAGACAAATAACAGTGGAGTTCGCGACTACAAACACAAAAAGAAAACTAAGCTATAGATACAATCCGTTGAAAATTTCATGGTTAAAAGAATAGAGAACGTTCAAATAAAACCCAGAATCCCTGCGACGGAAGCCAACTAGCTAGCGGTGTTACAGCTAGCGAAAAGCTAACGCTGCTGCTGTAAACACCGGCTGTCGCTCGTGTTCCTGAATAATACCGCAGAAAGGAAAGCACAGGATAACCGAGTGAAATACTGTCCGAACGTAAGTAGTAAACCAAATAAAGAAGGATGTTACTGCTGTAAGGTATACTTACAGTACTGCTGGCTCCGACAACTGCATTCCCCTCCGAAGTAGTTGATTCACTCACCGAATCTGTCAAGTTACCTGAAATAAAGACTACAACTTCCGGTTTTCAGAATAGACGTCTTACAAGTTTCAAAGGGTTTCTCCATTTCTCCAAGAATCCATTCACAGCAGTCAGGGATGTCAAATTGTCACCGAGGGCCACATCAGCATAATGGCTGTCCTCAAAGGGCCAGATGTAACTAATAAATGTAACGAAATGTTACTCAATGTAATGTAAAATAAATGTAACCACTCTTTAATTTTAAATAGCTTTGAATTTATTACTTATTCAAGTTACAAACATTGCAGTTGTACAGAAAAAAATAGGTTTGCTTGTTTCTCTGCTAATATAAATCCTTTTGTCAGGTTATGAAATTTCATCAATGAAGGATCAAATATCCAAGTGAATAAAGAAAAATAGCACCAAACAAAAGTTAGGACATTAACATTGTTCAAAATGTTTTTGTCAATGTTAAAATGAGCTTAATTACTGCTTTGTGGGAATTGCAGTTTTAGTCAAAGCACACTTTTGACCTATTTATTTTTAGTCACTCGAACCTTTTATGCTCTTGCCGGCCACATGAAACTATGTGGCAGGCCACATTTGGCCCCCAGGCCTTGAGTTTGACACATGTGATAAAGTGATTTGGCCCACTTGAAATGAAAAAGACAAAATCTTGTTCTTCATGAGATGTCTAGTACAGTGCGCCCTCGCGCATTCGTGCATCAAAGCTCGTGACTTCACTTCATCGCAAATTTTTGGTAGGTTGTCACGTGATGCATACCCGATTCTATTGGCTGACAGCATACGGAAGTACGCTTGGTTCTGTGAGTCTCGGACTTATGTGAGACACAAAGGTCCTTTAAACAGTCGATAAGAGTGTGGGAAAAGGTAATACAGATAGAAGGTGGTTTACTATCAGTATAGGGAGGGTCATAAACGTTTAAATTATTGTAAATAAAAAGATAAATAGCTTGTTGCTCTGTCGCGGGATTCCTTAATTGTGTGTGGTTCCTGGAGGGCTCACTGTATGTTATATGTGGGGGTCCTGCTATGGCCATAGGAATAGTGCTGCTTTGGCCGTTGAGGTCCAGTTGTGGCCTGGCTTAGGGTCATGTTCTGGAAGAAATGACACAAATACACCTTTTAGACATAAAAGGCATGTGCTGTTGCTTATCATACAGTATAAATTCCTGTAACTTTTTGTCTGTGTTCCCTCGCAGCTAAGAGGGAACACTGGTCATAACAATACTAACCACTTGGAAAATCTAATGACCCTATATTTGACTACACTTCAAATCTATATTATAGTTTGGGATCTTCTCTTTCTAACATTAAGAATTTATTTATTTGAATTTTCTCATTTTAATTGATTACATTTTTTTCCTTTTTTTTATTACGCTGCTCAAGGTTATATCTAGTTTTTTGGTTTGGAAGCACTCAAGTAGTCAAAAAAGATTCTACAATAATACATCTGCAGACATCATTAGGATTACTAAATGTACACAATCATCAACTAAATGCAATACTATATCAATA
Source organism: Antennarius striatus (assembly GCF_040054535.1). NCBI lineage: Eukaryota > Metazoa > Chordata > Actinopteri > Lophiiformes > Antennariidae > Antennarius > Antennarius striatus. The sequence continues at coordinate 9,966,041 of NC_090793.1, forward strand.
AGTTAAGTTCAATATGTAAAAATAAACAAATAAAAAATTATCAGTCCTTCAGAATTATAATAATAATCCTTCTGTGGGTAAAAGAGTCTCACTGCTTGTTGCAGGAAAATTGTCTTCTTGCTTGTATAGATCTTTGAGAGATCAGCAGCAGATGACTCTTCTTTGGGTGCGAGACACAAGGTGCAGATGAACATTTGCCTTGGTAAGTAATCACTCCAGGAGTCTCAGTCATGATGACTGCATTACTATGAAAATGTACATGTGCAAAACACGCAAACCTAGAAATCCAAGTGTTACACTAAAACATTAACACAACATCACTAATACTTCCATTTTTAAGTTTAACATTAACAGTCTATATGATGCATAGTACTCTTCATATAAAGATGAATACTACTACTAAAAGCAGAACAGAACTTCACAAATATTAAAACCAAAATTTAGCATTTTATTGTGAAGGAAAAACTCGCTTAAGTTCCGGTGATTTGTCACTTCACTCAGGTAAACCAGAAGGAACAACATATGGCATGACATGTTGAGTGAACCAACCTACTGCAATACGTCAATGAATAACAAGATCAAGCTTGCAAAGAATAGAAACTGGATTCATTCAGGCTTCTGGTTCATTGATGCTACAGGTGAGGTATACACTCGACATTAACTTACTTGTATGTATTTATAGCTAGATATATATACAGTATAGTTATATAGAAATAAAAAAATACATAGTTCTTTAATTAATTTTTTTCCTGTTCAATCATGAAGTACTAAACTGTCCCATGAATACAAATAGTTATAAGCCAACTAAATACACATTTGGATCTTTGCATAAACCACAAATAGCTTGATAATTATAAAAGATGAGTTTCATATGCTCAAAAACAGTACAGCCACTTCAAAACTATAACTTATTCAAATTTCACAACTGATCTTTATTGTTCAAGTTTAACTCTCAAAATAGTTGACTGACTCCATTTTCTAAGTGCAGGTGCTTTCTCTGTGAGGTACATCAGGATTTGTAAAAAGTAACAACATCATAACAAAACTTACTGTACAATGTGCAATAAGTTTATTAGCAGTTATTTTGATGAAAATATGATGAGGGCTTAGCAACCTTTTTTACAGTTTGGCTGAGCCGAAGAACTCAGGTGGGGTGAAAGAATATTTTTAAAAGATTTCTGTCTTACACAACTAAACACGAAGTGATATGTTTAATAAAGACAAATACATATTGAATCATTCATTCATTCATTTTCTACTGCTTCATCCGTCGTTGTGGGTCACGGGGAGCTGGAGCCTAACTCAGTTGACATAGGGCGTGACGCGGGGGACACTCCGGGCACGACGCCACTGCACCGGAGTGCCGGATCAAAGAGTTAAAAATCGTTTCTTCTTCACTCTATCATCGGAACGTTTCGTCACTCGTGACGATAATTTCAAAGGAAATGGGCGTGGCCTGTTGGAACAGCTGGTGAGGGCCAGTGTGAGAGGCTCGAGCCGAACCGTGGTTGGTGGATGGACGAAACAACAAGCTAGGCGTTATGAGGGTTACCGAAACACTGATTTGGGCCGCTTTCTTTATCCAGAAGGTGAGAGACTGAGTTTATTTCTTAAAAAAATTTTCTCTAGGCATTTACTTACCATAAAGACACGTGACTGACAGAACAGACTGTCTTTGCTAGCCGTACGACATGATTATCAAGGAATATCTTGGATGCTATGTCTCCTTAGCTGTTAGCTTGCGGATATCACCGTGGGCCACAGAGCCCCACACATCACTTCTTTTTGATTACAACACGAACGGAGGATTAAAATCTGACTCACTGCTATGTGGAAATTACTGTAAGGCTTATGACAGACTGCGTTTTAGACCCGACTGGCCATTTTTTAATCGGGAAAAGTAAGCTACTCACATCAGTTTACAGTTGTTTATCTGTGGTAAAGTGTCTGAAAATTTGCGAGTTAATGGTAAAAATTTCTGGGTGACCACAAACTGAAAATGCTGAAGACACCTGCTCTTTGACGCTGTCCTCATCATAATGTATTGGTTTTCAACGAATTATCTTTTTTTTTCAGTGGAAATAACGTTTTTATGCTCCACAGCAATGTATTATAAATGCGAAAAAATAAGTAGATACAGGATAAACACTTATCCATTCCATTAAAACGAATTTGTTTTGTTTTTGCAATCTAGTTTGAAATGTCTGATTTTTAAGTGTGAAATTGTGCAAATAGCTCATATATTTAATAAAAAATGTTAAATCAACATAAGGGATAAGTGCTAGTAATGTTTTCCAAATATGTCTCCTCAATAAACAAGTCATTATTTTTTTTATTGTCGGTTAGATTTTAATTTAGCCATCATTCTAGTCTTATTACATCCCACTTCAAAGCAGTGATGTATTGAAATTGTCAGTGTTTGTGTGTTTGTCCGTTCGTTTGTTTGAATGTCCACCAAATATCTTCGCAACCGTTGCAGATAGAAAGATGAAACTAAAAACACATTACTTGGGCGGAAAAGGGGATGAAAATGAGATAATGACCTTAACCTTGAAAAAACTACGTCAAGGTCAAATTTAAACTTTTGTACACTCAGGAACTGGATAAGATAGAAAGACGATGGAGAAGGCCTGTGTGAGTAAGACCATAGATCAAAGCTAGTGCATAGCTTTGACCTATCCTGAAAGGTCAAAGCAATGCACTTGTCAGGTACTACTTTAAGGGTACCCTGACCTACCCTTTGAGAGATGTCTTCTACTACTATTTCTGTATGCACTGATCCATAGTGCTTTTTCGTCAATGCTTAAAGCTTTTTGCCTTCTGACAGGACTAATGGTGGAACAAAATGCACACTTACTGTGCAGCTGGAAATAACCACCAAATCAATATCAAAACATTTCAAGTGACCCAGACTTTTTTGTCTTGTTTGACAGGTGGTGGGAGAGTATGGCATGGCCCATTTTAGTGACAAGGACAAGAGCAAAGGAAAGGATTACTGCATATTCTTCAACTCACAGTGGGCGCGTCTACCTCAAGACCTCAGTAAGGCAGTAAGTGAGGTGTAGGAAAGACTGTATAAGCAATTATGATGACACTTTTCATCCAAAATGCCTCACAGCCACACAGAATAGCGAGGAAAAATACAGTGTGCACATTTATGTTTGTGATTAATAAAATGTTTTTCAGGATGCCTCTGAGAAGATGCTGACATCTGATCTCTTGTCTTTGTGCCTGACAGTACTGGCAGCTTCTGTCTGAGCTGCCATTAAAGACAATTAACTTTATGTAATATAATGACTTACAGGAATCTATGCCGGATCTCATGTTCAAAGCCCAGTTTCTTTACTATGATCAAATAACACTTTCATTTCTGGATATACAGTAGACTTATTATTGTATAAAACATTTCTATGCAAGTGTGTGTTGTGTAGTGTGTGTTATCTATCAGATGTTCTCTTATGGTGCTGTAGCAAAGCACATACCCCCTTTGGGGAAGAAATAAAGTAATATTCGATTTGAAACAATTTCAGGCTTTTAGTATCGACCACACCTTTTAGTCAGTCTGTCCACCTAGTATCCTATTGATAGAAAGCTATTTTAATTCATATAGTGTGGAACTACAACAGAATCTTCCCCTGATTAACATTTCCAGTATTTTGTCTTACAGTCACATCTGCAGATCTATGACCTGACAACATCAGTCCTTTGCTCACCCTCTGATGTCCCAGAGGGAGGCTTCCCAAATCGCATCCCCATGGTGATGAGAGGCAACTGTACTTTCTATGAAAAAGTCCGACTGGCCCAGATAAATGGCGCAAAGGGCCTGCTCATTGTCAGCAAGGACAGACTGGTAAAACTACTTGGAACTCCTAATGCATATGTATCACATTGGTGCATGAAGACATTGCAATTTGGTTGCTCATATATGGTCAAGTGACAAGCGGTTCATTTCATGCTGCATATTTTACACTGTCAAGCTTTATTCATCAAAAACTCTTAGAAGACTCTATTTCATCACATCGATCTTGTTTGTTATTTTGATTTACTGTATTCTTGTGTTCGGTCATTGATGTGAAGTAATCCAACAAATCTCATTGAATACCGACAATGACAAATAAATTAATTCATTCATTCATTGTCAACCGCTTCATCCGCTGTGGCGGATAGCGGGGGCTGGAGCCTATCCCAACTGAGGGTGTGAGGCGGGGAAACTCTGAGCACGACGCTAGTGCTCTGCGGAGGCACACAGAGACACAGACAACCAAGCACACACACATTCACACCTATGGTCAATTTAGGACCGGCCAATTAAACTGAGTATGCAAAGCCCCTTAGGTCTTAAAATACATTGAGGCTTTCTTATCCAGTGTTTATGCATTAATATTACATTGAGGTAGGCTCCTCAGAAAGCATAAATCTATGTTTCTTTTTTCTATTGCAGACACCACCTGCAGGAAACAAGACTCAGTATGAGGAGATTGACATTCCTGTTGCACTGCTCAGCTACTCCGATATGCTGGACATAAGCAAGGTGAGGGTAGCCACTAGTGACATACCCTCTGGCTGTGTCTTATTCTATCAGTTTGTTTTCTGATCACTTGGTACACTTAAATAATTGCAAACATACAATCAGACAATATAGCCACACATATTAGTATTTCACAGTTAGTGGTAGATTAATGAAAGTTGTGCTGAGTATACAATAATGGATGCTTGATGGGTAATATCTTAGACTTTCACCTCATTTGATGCTTCTCCTCACTCCTGCAGACCTTTGGTAAATTAAGACTGGTTGCCATGTATGCGCCAAATGAGCCGGTGTTGGACTACAACATGGTGATCATCTTTCTGATGGCAGTAGGAACGGTTGCCGTTGGAGGTTATTGGGCTGGCAGCAGAGACAACAAGAAGTGAGTGGATATGATGGAAGGATAGAGTTGGATACTGACATGTAATGAACATTTGACATAGTTTTGAATGCATTGTTTGATTGCGTAGTTTGATTACCAGTATGTGAAGAAAGTCACTACAGACTGTGATGTTTTAGAGAGTAAATTCCCTGAAAACTCATTAATTGCATAAAAGAAATTAACTGTTTTTTGAGTTTCAAATATTTTATCAGTACAATCTGATCATATTTGATCAGATTGTTTGCCAAATGTACTCGCTCACCTGCCTAACACGTATATAAATTTCTTATCCATTGGGTTCAATATGACATCAGTTCACCCTTTGCAGCTATAACAGCTTTAACTCTTCCAGGAAGGCTGTCCACAAGGTTCAGAATTGCGTTTATGGGAATTGTTGACCATTATTCCAGGAGCACATTTGTGAGGTTACACACTGATGTTGGACGAGATGGCCTGGCTCTCAGTCTCCGTTCAATTTCATCCCAAAGTGTTTTATTGGTTTTATCGGGTTGAAGTGAAGATTTTGTGCAGGCCAGTCATGTTCACCCACACCAGACTGTCATCTATGTCTTTATGGACCTCGCTTTGTGCTCTGGTGCACAGTCATGTTGGAACAGAAAGGGGCCAGCTGCAAACTGTCCCTACAAAGTTGGGAGCTTGGAATTGTCCAAAATGTCTTTGTGTGCTTAAGCATTCAGACTTTCTTTCACTGGAACTAAGAGGCCGAGCCCAGCTCCTCAAAAACAACCCCACACTGCAAACCCTCCTCCACCAAACCTGACACACAGGACCACAGGCAAAAAGACAAAAACAACTAGAACCAATGCAGTCACAGACTGTAACATCCCACGATACCCCTGAATTCAAAATTTTAACTGGACCTACTTGCATAGGTCAAAGATCAAAGCTTGTGCTCTGACCTACTGTCATTGATCAAAGCACTACGTTTGATTTATGGTCTTACTCACACTGGCCTTTCCCCCTCGTCTTTCTATCTTATCCGGTTCCTGAGTGTAAAAAAGTTGAAATTTGACCATGACCTAGTTTTCTCAAGGTCAAGGTCATCATCTCATTTCCATCCCCTTTGCCGCCCGAGCAATGTGCTTTTTTTTTCTTCATCTTTCTATCTGCAACGGTTGCGAAGATATTTGGTGGACATATTAACGGACAGACAGACGAATGAACACATGAACACTGACAATTACAATTCATCACCGCTTTGAAGCCGGATGTAAAAAAGACGTTTTGGAGTGTAAGCTGTATGTTTTGAACTCAGGAAGTGACTGGCAGGTGGGAAAGTGATTGTAAAAAATATACACTGTAAACGATGGGATGATCATTCTGACTGTTTTGTAGTCACCAACCATCAGAGCAGAACCTTTTACAAAAGTGAAAGAAAACCCAAGAGTCTGGCTAACATGATCTCAAAATACTCTGTTGCCAAATAATGTAAGGAATGGATAAGAGTGAAAAGACACTGATCTTTAATCTGTGGGGTTAGTGTCAGATAGCGAACATCCCACAGGAGTATCTTCAGGTCATCATACCTCTTGCAATTTTTTGTCTCTCCGCAGACGCTACATGAAGCATAAACGGGACGATGGTCTGGAGAAGCAGGATGAGGAAACAGTCGATGTCACCCCCATCATGATCTGTGTTTTTGTGGTCATGTGCTGCAGCATGCTGGTGCTACTCTACTTTTTCTATGACTACCTGGGTACAACATACACACCAATGTAACATACAACATACAGTGTTATGAAAAAGTTTGGGCACCCCTGAGGATTTCCCAGATTTTCCTTTATAAATCACAGGTTGTTCGGATAAACAATTTCAGTTAAATATATCATACAGCAGATGATCACGGTGGTGATTGAGAAGTGAAATGAAGTTTATAGGATTTGCAGAAAGTGTGCAATAATTATAGGATCAGGAATGAGTGCATCAAAGGGACGGCACATGTTTGAGTTTTTGGAGATAAAGTCAGAGAGGCCAGACTGAGATGGTTTGGACATGTCCAGAGGAGAGATAGTGAATATATTGGTAGAAGGATGCTGAGTTTTGAACTGCCAGGCAGTTTAAACAAAAGTAGGCAGGTGCATAAATTTGGGCACCACTACACAAAAATTACATAAATGTCTATTAGAGCCTGTTTTTACAAAATAACAGCCTCTAAATGTTTTCTATAGCTTCCAAAGAGAGTCTGGACTCTGGTTGGTTATTTTTGACTAAAGTATTTTCTGCACTATAAGGTGCACTGGACTATAAGGCAGACCTTCAATGAGTGGCCTATCTCAAAACTTTTTCATATATGAGGCATACTGGATTATAAGGTACACCTGATTATAAGGTGCACCTTCAATGAATGGCCTATTTTAAAACTGTTTTCATATATAAGGCGCACTGGATTATCAGGCGCACTGTTCGTTTTTGAGAAAATGCTTTTTAGTGCGCCTTATAGTGCGGAAAATACTGTATTTGTATTCAAACCACTTCTCCAGTTCGGTTGGTGTGATGGTTGCCAGCATGGTCAGCCCGCTTTAAATCACACCACAAATTTTTGACCTTATTCAAGTCCGGGATTGAGATGGCTATTCCAGAACATTGCACTTGTTCCTCTACAGGAATGCCTTAGTAAAATTTGAACAGTGTTTAGGGTCGCTGTCTTGTTGATGTATCCAGGCATAAATTCAGCTTTGTCTCTGATTCTTAAACATTGTTTGCAAGAATCTGCTGATTGGGACTGGAATCCATGCAGCCTTATTAAACTTTAACAAGACTGCCAGTACCTGCACCGGACATGCAGTCCCACAGCATGATGGAACCACCACCAAATTTTACTGTGGGTAGCATGTGTTTGATTTGGAACACTGTTTTCTTCATCTGTCATGCGTACCACCCCTTGTTATGTCCAAGTAACTCAATTTTAGTTACATCAGTCCAAAGCATCTCATTCCAAAATTAAGCTGGCTTGTCCAAATGTGCTTTAGCGTACCTCAAGTGACTGTTTGTGGCATGTGCGCAGACTAAGCTTCTTCCGCAGCGCTCTTCCATAGAGCATCCCTTTGTGCAAAGTGTGCTGAGTAGTTAAATGATACGCAGTCACTCCACCTGCAGCAAGATAATGTTGTAGGTCTTTGGAGCTGATCTGTGGGATGACTTTGACTGTTTCACCATCTGTCGCCTCCGCTTATCTGACATTTGTCTTGACTTGTCACTTCGGGCTTTAAGTAGAACTGTGCCTGTGTTCTTCCATTTCCTCACTACGTCCCTTACAGTGGAAACTGACAGCTGAAATCTTTGAGATAGCTTTTTGTATCCTTCCCCTAAACCATGATGTTGAACAATCTGTTTTCAGGTCATTTGACAGTTGGTTTGAGGCTCTCCTGTTGCCACTCTTCATAAAAATGCAGAGAGGACAACTTACAATTGACCACCGTGAATACCCGTTCTCATGATTGGCTTCACCATGGTATATAGGTCAATGGTCAATGAGCTTATTAAATAAATTTTGTGTTGCAATAATTAGCACTAAAGGTATTCAACTCAATAAAACAACACGGGTGCCCAAATTTATGCACCTGCCTACTTTTGTTTAAATAATTACTGCACACTTTGTGTAAATTCTGTAAACTTCATTTGACTTCTCAAATATTACTCTGTCTGCTATATTATATATTTAACTGAAATTGTTGATCTAAACAACCAGTGTTTTATAAAGGAAAATCTGGAAAATTATCAGGGGTGCCCAAACTTTTTCATACCATTGTACATACTAAATATGCTTCTGAGGATAAAAGATACTCATCCATTTTTTGATTCATTTCTACATGACCAAGTGATTACATCCCACTTCAAAGCGGTGATTTATTGCGATTGTCAGTGTTCGTCCGTTCGTTTGTTTGTCCACCAAACATCTTCTCAACCATTGCAGATAGAAAGATGAAACAAAAAACACATTACACAAGTGGCAAAGAGGATGAAAGTGAGATGATGACCTTGAGAAAAGTAGGTCTAATTTCAACTTTTGTACACACAGGAGCTGGATAGGATAGATCACACTGGCCTCCTCCATATGCACTAGTCTACGAACTAGTCAGGTACTACTTAAGTTGTGGGATGTTGCAGTCTCTGACTGCCTGGTTAATAATGGTGTCAGTCTGACTGACTAATATTTATTGGTGGATGAGGGAAGGTTTGCTTTTCAATGCTAGTCTGTAATATTTTTCCCATTCCTTGTAGTCTCACCTGACTCACATAGCATACACTTTGTTTTTGGGTTGTGGACTGTGAACATAGCAACAATGCTCTTCTTATATGACAATCTCACATTCTTGCTGTTTTTTTATTCTCCTCTTACTGCATGTTCTGAGCTAGTGTGTTTACTTTGAGACATGAGTACAAACCATTTCAACACCACTTACAAGACTGCCATCTGCTTTTTGTCAGATTTTTTAAACAAATGAAAATAAACAGATCGTCAGACCAAGTTTTGGCAAAAAATTGATTTTATGATTCATCCATTTAGCTTTCATCTGAGTTAATCAGGATACAGTCGTTGCCGTATCCCCATTTCCTCTGGATGAACTGCTCTCTGTACAGCATTATGAGGCTGTAGCAGATCCACTTTAGAGATGTTCATCTGCGACCCTATGGAGTTTTCAGATTGAATGACATGTATGACATTGAATGACTCAGCCAACATTCCTCTAACTAGAACCAATGCAGTCACAGACTGCAACATCTCACAACACCCCAGAATTTGAAATTTTACCCTGACCTACTTGCATAGGTCAAAGATCAAACCTAGTGCTCTGACCTACTGTTAAAGATCAAAGCAGTAGCTTTGATCTACGGTCTACTCACTCTGGCCTTCTCCCTCGTCTTTCTATCTTATCCGGTTCCTAAGTGTAAAAAAGTTGAAATTTGACCTTGACTTAGTTTTCTCAAGGTCAAGGTCATCATCTCATTTTCATCCCCTTTGCCGCCTCCGTAATGTGCTTTTTGTTTCATCTTTCTATCTGCAACGGTTGCGAAGGTATTTGGTGTACATACTAGCCAATGAATGGACGAACGAACACACGGACACTGACAATTACAATACATCACCGCTTTGAAGCCGGATGTAATATGAGTCATGTGAAAAATAGCACTAATCTTATGCCTCCCTCTTTCCTTGCTTTTTAGCTATTTGGGTCATAGCAATCTTCTGTTTGGCCTCCTCTGTCGGCCTCCACAGCTGTCTGTGGCCTTTTGTCAGGAGACTCCCTTTCTGCAAGTGCAGGTAAGATACAGTATGTTTAAGAATTTTACTCGACAAAAGTCTGATATCATGTTGTATTGTGCTCTTAATTTGCAAAGTTAACCCAAATGGATTTCATAGTCATGGTTAGGTAGGAAGGAAACTTATCTGTATAAGTAAGTGATTAAAGAAATTAAAAAGAAAAAAACCCATATGGTTTGAATCAAATGCATGAATAAAACTAAAAGATGATTATTAACTCATATTTAACATCATTTACCCAAGGCTAAATAAAAAAACAAAAAACAATACATCTCGGCTATCAAAATCCAACCACATTTGAAGTGTCATCTGATCATTTAGTGAAGGGAGTGTTTGATTTCACATTTAACCAAAAGTCTGATCTAATCTATAGTTTTTACACCTATAAACTGATCTGGAGTCAGAGTGCTGCTTATATTAAATTACAGCCATTCCAGGTGACCATTTGGTTGAGAATGTGATGAAAGTGTTTTCTTTTGATTTGCAAACTGGTTTCGGAACCTATCCGGTCAGAATCTCCAGGATTGCAGTCGGGGCGAGGTGATACCTCTCCTAAAGAAGACCACATGTTCTCCCTCTCATACAGTACATGCATGATGTCGGCAAAGACTGACAAATCTGCTGTAATTACGAATGCTTATTATCTGAGTCGAGCTTGTATAATGTTGGGCATGTAATTGTTGCAAATTGAATTTCAATATGAAAGAAACTTCATCCTATCATAGAACTTGTCTTATCATAGTTATTGTCGTTTTCCATATTGATTTGTGGATCATCCAATAAACACAGGGTGCCGGAGAACAACTTGCCATACTTGCACAAACGTCCTCAGATCTGCATGTTGTTGCTGTCGGCTTTCTGCATTAGTGTCAGCATCACCTGGATGGTTTTTCGCAATGAAGACCAGTAAGTAATAAATGACATCACAAACGTGCACAGACATACAGGTGTTTTCGACATAATGTTGTTTTGTTTTATCCTTTTTTGATAACATGCTGTAATGACATGATGATGATGACGACGACAACTGTGGTGTTGAGAACTGAGTCACAGTCCTGTTATGTACTCTCCAGGTGGGCATGGGTGCTACAGGATACGCTGGGGATCGCCTTCTGTCTCTACATGCTCAAAACTGTCAGACTCCCCACGTTTAAGGTGGGTCAATACCAAGCTAGAACAGAAAATTGTTATGGGGTTGTTTAAATGAATATTTTTCCAACACACTGTGCTAGATCTAAACTCAGCTAATGTGTTTCTCTTCTCTGCAGGCTTGCACCTTACTACTGACGGTCCTTTTTGTCTATGATGTTTTCTTTGTATTTATTACACCCTACTTAACAAGTGTAGGTCAAGTTTGTTTTCATCTTATTAAAAAACATACAGTGTGTTACATCGTGTCATACTTGGGTTACCATCGGCTTTTTCTTCACAGAGTGGGGAGAGTATAATGGTGGAGGTAGCGGCTGGTCCCTCTGACTCCTCCACGCATGAAAAGGTGAGCTCATTTACTGAGGTCCACAGCAAATAGGAAAAGTAACTCTCTCTTTATGTTTCTTCCAGCTTCCCATGGTGCTCAAGGTGCCAAGGTTAAACTCCTCTCCTCTGGCTCTTTGTGACCGGCCCTTCTCCCTCCTGGGTTTTGGTGATATCTTGGTTCCAGGTGATTAAGTTTCTCAGATTCCATGGGGAACTGAAACTACTTAAAGCTCATGATGTGTTTTTGTTGCAGTCCCAAACAGAAAATGTAAAGCGATAATCACAGTGATTCTGTTTACTATTTGTTGCTTAGTTTTAGGGCTGCTGTATTATTGAATGTCGTATAATATTTGGTTCAAACAAATTCAGTGTTGTTTCATTGTCGTAAACTGCAGGGAAACATTATGCAAATAATTGAAGACCTTATCTGATGACACACAATGACTCTTGTCTGCTGAATGGTTGCTGTTTCCTCTGTCAGGTCTGCTGGTGGTGTACTGTCACAGATTTGACATTTTAACACAGTCCTCCAGGATCTACTTTGTGGCCTGCACAATCGGTATGTACATTTATAAAGTGGCAATCACATGGTGTTGCTGCAGTGTTCAGATGGCTTTAAAATTAAGGACGAAGGGAAAAAATAATACAAGATGTGGTTTGTAGTGGGAAATAGATAGAATCCATCCATTGGAGTTCACCAGTACTGTATCTGTAATGGTTATTTAAATAACCCATTCAAAGTTTTCAGAGGGTGTTCCTCTCCTGCTTTAGTATTAGCAAAAGTAAAATAACAAGAAAAAGAAGAAATGTAGAAGGAATAGCCTGCAGAAATTCCTTTCTAAATCCACGGTAGTATCTGTTGAGAATTGTTTCTGGTGCAAGGTGAATGATTAACCACATAGAGCTCCAGACAGGATTAACAATCACTGAGCGATGCAGGTAACTTTTTAATGTAAATGAAATAACTGCATACTGTTTAGTGTTGGCTTTGCATGAGTTTGTTTTTCTTTTTTAAATGATTGTTGAGCCGGTGTGTTTCTTCCCTCTGTTTTCTGTTAGCATACGGAGTCGGCCTACTCATCACCTTCGTAGCCCTGGCTGTAATGCAGATGGGTCAGCCGGCCTTGCTCTACCTGGTGCCTTGTACTCTGTTCACTACCCTCACTGTAGCACTGTGGCGCAGGGAGTTGCCCCAGTTCTGGACTGGAAGTGGATTTGTGGTGAATACCAGTTTGATATGACTGCCTCCCACCAAAGACACAAAGACAAAAAAACAAAACAACAACAACAAAAAACATCTTGTTTAATAACACACAGCGTAAAGTAGAATTTTAAGTTGAGTAACCGCTTAAAATTCCAACCATTCCAACTTCCTCTTTCTGTTTTACTGTCTCCCTCCTCTCTCCCATTGCTGCACACTCCCTTTATTTTACAATGGGTGTTCTGTATTCTGCTGCTGAGAGGGTTCAGCTGCCTTTGAATGTCACTGCAGGTATTCTGTGTAGGCTTGCTGCTTTACATTAAAACATCCTCGTCTTGTTTAAGGTTCCTTTTTGTGAAGCCATGATTGTTGGAGATCTTGGTGATGTAGATCAGCTCAAGCATTTTGCCAGTATTAGTTGACATGTCAAAGATATTCTGTCAGTGGTCCCTAACTGCTACTGGGCCGAACCGAAAGGATACATAACTGACATTATTTCCATTTTATTTATTATCTGATTCTGATTGTTTTGTTTTGGAAAATTACCAGATGGGCGGCACGGTGGAGCAGTGGATTGCATTGTCGCCGCACAGCAAGGTGTTTCCGTATTCAAGTCCCGCTCTGTGTGGAGTGTGCATGTTCTGTCCGTGTCTACGTGGGTTCTCTCCGGGTTCTCCGGCTTCCTCCCACCTCCAAAAACATGCACTTCAGGTTAATTGGCCGTTCCAAATTTCCCATAGTGTGTGAGTGTGAGCGTGAATGGTTGTCTGTTTGCCCGCCTCACGCCCTAAGACAGCTGAGATAGGCTCCAGCTCCCTGTGACCCGTTACGGCGGATAAAGTGGTTCGGAAGATGAATGAATGAATGAAATTACCAGACTCTCCCCGCTACATGTCGATGTAGCGGACTGACAAGTGTCAGTCTCGACACTTGTCATGATAGCAAATCCAACAAATACAGACATCTTTGGAAAGAGCCATTGAGGAGACAGAAGAAGAACCTACGACTTCAATGAGAAGGCAAGCTGCAAAATACCAGCTTTGATGCTGGTTGTATCATTACATCCCGCTTTAAAGCGTTGATGTAATTGTCAGCGTGTGTTCATCCGTTCGTCCGTCAGTCCACCAAATATCTTCACAACCGTTGCAGATAGAAAGATGACACAAAAAGCACATTACTCGGGCGGCAAAGGGGATAAAAACGAGATGATGACCTTGAGAAAACCAGGTCAAGGTCAAATTTCAATTTTTGTACACTCAGGAATTGGATAAGATAGAAAGATGAGGGAGAAGGCCAGTGTGATGTTGCAGTCTGTGACTGCCTTGGTTCTGGTTTTTATTTTTTTTCAATCTCCACACGAAGACCGGTCCGTGAAAATATTGTCTGACGTTAAACCGGTCTGTGGTGCAAAAAAGGTTGGGGACCACTGCTTTCTTTGCATATATTTGAGGTCTCTTATTTTGTGAACAGGAATACCTCTGAGAACATTTAGCCTCTGTTAATTGTGATTTAATTGGTAAAGATGCCCATGATAAAAGAGAAAATTCCCTTTTGCTTTAAATCTACCTGTGGATTTCTGTTACCTTCAATACATTTTGTTTTTTACCAACACATTTCAGCCACCTTATATAGACACTTGCTTTTGTCCCCTGCAGCCTGCCCTAGTCCTCGCACCTATCAACTGTACACAAACAGCAGCGCCACAGATTGACGGGTCCTCAACGAAACCGGAGGCGCAAACCACAGAAACCACCAGGCAGAGTAAGGGATCGCCCCAGCACCCACTTCAGGAAACAAGCCCAGTGGAGAGAGATGAAGAGGAAAAGAAATCTGACTGAGCAGACATCTAGTACAACATTTAACATTCACTTAATATTTAATTTGTTCAGGTTTTTTCTACATTATGTTCATATGGAGTTTTTTTTTTGTATGGACATTTATTTGTTGGTGTGAAGGGAAGCCCAGAGGAGATCTCTTGTGCTGAATTACTGGTTTTCTAAATGGCTGGCTCGACTAGGCAAAGGGACTGAACACGTAAGGTAGATGAATTGACATGGAAAACCTTAGCAAGTAGTGAAAACACAAAAGTATTGAAACACAATGAACATTTTATATTAAATCATTAAGTACAATGAAAAATGTACTGTGGAAGAACTAGTGAGCAGTGAACACTCATCCCAGATTTTAAAAGTCAAAATTTACTCCGATTGGTACTCTGATTTAAGCCTGCATACATTTAGAGATCAATTGTGAATGTGTCAGTGGTGAGCTTACCAGCCCCCCGTTTGTCAGCTCACCCTGCAAATAGTCAAAGTCACCACGCCTCGAGAACCAAGTATTATATGGAGCCTTTCTCTCAGGTCCTTAATGGAGTCTGTATGTTTAAAATTTACTTCCTTGTACAAGTGTCATCTAACCACATTTGAAGGCAAATGATTTTCTCGGTGCTCCCAGTAGTTGCAGGTGATGGCGAGTACAAGCATGGTTAGACAGAAAGTCAGATGGAGGTCAACTTTTCATACATGTTTTCCAGGCATTTACTGCATGGTGAGTGTAAAAAAACCTGAATGCAGACTTCCTGACAGAATGTTAGAAGAAGAAGGTTTGAGGTGCTGCTACTTGGGAACATACCAAGATAAAAACAAACTACATCATAAGCTGATCATCTGCTCATGAAGTTATTGACAGCGATATATAGTCAAAATATATTCAGGGGGCTTTTTTTAATGAAAGCATTTCACATCTTTGTTTTTTGATATTCTAGTTTTACATGTTATTTACATTTTCTTTTTCCATAAAACAAATGTGTAATCTATCGTGCAGACTCTTTATACAGTCACTGGTGGTGCTGTTGGCCACAGCAGATTTGCTGTGAATCCGTGATCCAACAGAAGCCTTGGTTTGTATGTGTTCATGTATTCTCATAAAGATTTAAAGATAGACAAACCAGTCCATCCACCCTGTATTCATTTTGATTTTGGTTTTACTACAACTGAAACAGCAGAGCTAGCGGTTGCTTCATCCTTCACACCAATATAAATACATTACTGGTTGTCCACCATTTACAATGCTTGTTAACAAAGTTCAGTATTTCTGTGTAGATGTTGAGGTCAAAGGTGAGATTATTTGGTCAGAATATTTGGTATTTAGTGTGGACGTGTGCCCATGCAGATTTCGAGATGACCTCATTCATTCACAATTTGAAATTGTCGTCACCAAGTGGTTTTTAATAACTTTCAGAAATGCATATAATAAAGAAATGTTGGATCTGATGATTGATATTTTTTTCTCAGCCGCCTCTGTCAGTGTCATGTCTGCTAGATCATGGATGTTGTGTTACTGAACACAAACTCACCCTTTAAGAGGTTTGAATGTGTCTGTCATGGTGATGCCTCCAGACATACGTTTTAATCCCTGTTATTGGTTCACTCAGTGTAGCGTGCTCCAAATGCTGATCACTATCTGATCATGTTTAGTGGATAGGTTTGCACACATTTATTTAACATAGGAAATTAAATTAGCTGAATTTTAAACAAAGCTACAAAAACATATTTACTGGTAAACCGCGCTTAGACTTAATAATTAGCGATACGTCCGGCAGCGCCGATGCGTCGGCGCATGCGTACAGCTCAATAGCGAAACCCCGTGTCGGTGCGCGTATCGCTTTAAGAAAGTCACGTGACCGATACAGGAACTGTTTCGAACTGACACTGACGTCACAAACTTAAACGCACCTCAGCCTCGCCTATCCCGTATGAGCGGCTGTTTTCTGGAGCTGGAGAAGTTAAAAGCGCAACAGACTCAACTTCAAAATGCTGGAAACAACTTCTTTTTTCAAAAACATAAAAACTTTTAAAAATCCCAGTCCACAAGCATAGTTAGATTTTCACGTTATGATACATAATTACATTATTCATTGCTTGTATCTAAAAACAAAGATATTTGACATTTAAATGAAGGAATGAAATACTGTTGCATAAGATATAATGACTTAAAATTTTATTACTGTACAGTACACACTAGGCCATCAAATCAGTGTCAGTTTAGTCCAAATGTGTCCAAATCAAGGCCCGAGAACCAAATGTGGCCTGCCACATCATTTTATGTGGCCTGGGAGAGCATAAAATGTCAGTGTCTAAAAATAAATAGGTCAAAAATGTGCTTAGACCAGAAACTCTATTTCTCACAATGATTAAGACCATTTAATATTTACAAAAACATTTTGAACAAAGTTAATGTCCTAACTTTTGATGTGTTTCATGTTATTTTTGTGTTTTATGTTTTCATTTTATTCTCCTGGATAGTTTGATCCTTGATTGATGGAGTTATGTGGGTTTCATAACCTGACAAAAGGATTGATGTCATAACAGAGCAACAAACAAAAATATTTGTTCCGTGCCCAAAAAATTTTTGTGACTTAAATAACCCTGAATTTAGTACTTATTCAACATTAAGGAGTAGTTACATTTATTTAATATTACAATGAATTACATTTTTATGTTACATCTGGCCCTTTGATTACAGCCATTATGCTCATGTGTCCCTGGGTGAAGAAGAGTTTGACACCCCTAGTTTAGTCTGTCAACTACGTTGCCTGTAGGGATTTTTAAGGTCCAGGAGGTGTCAGTATGCAGTTTCATGGCATCAACAGTTCCAAAACAGTTTGGCAATGCATCAAAACACTTTTTGACACCTCATCTTCCCAACACTACTTATAACTCAGTGAGCTGTAGAACCAACCGAGTTTCCTCTTTTGAGGACAGTTATGGCTAGTTGCATCTCACAGTACATCTACAATCAGGAAGGCTAACTTGAAATCACAAGACGATGGGTGGGTGACATGATGCTTCAATTTTGTGTTCACTATGACAAAAATTAATGAATTTTTTTCTGCCATGAGTGTTACAATTGAATTTTTTCTTTTTCTTTCTTTCTTTCAAACAAAAAAGTTATAGCAAACCTTCATGCTGCTGTAATTACATGAAAAAAAGACCTTAAATTACCAGAACACACAATGCCAATGATTATGAAGATATACTGTAGGTTGCAAGTCTTCATGTCTTCACTCCAAATAATCATGATGCATTACATTTTATTCTTAAATGATTTTTGAATTAGATCATTTCTATCATCACAAATTATTTGCTGATGAGTTTTTTGTTAAGTTTTGCATCGTTCTCCATTTTCCTCAGCAATGGCGCACACTGTCAGGTTCAATATTCCTATTTCTGTTGTAATGGATTTCTTCGGTATGAGAACTGGGAGATATTGAGATTCCTTTCTTTGAGAAAACGGAAGCCTTGAGAGATACCTAAAGAAAATCATGCAACCTAAAATGATCATCAGTATCACCTCTGTCCAGCCCCACCAGCATGCCAAACACTAAACATGATTGCCTTCAACCCCAGTGGGCTGTACGACTTAAGGTCTTCTACATATACAGTATGACTTTCAGGTCTTATCTCCACTGAAAAAAATTCAGGTTTCAATCAATGCATTGTTCTTAACAATACAACTATATATTCATGTTATACTTTTATGAAGTTAACTTTTGTTTGAAAAAAGGTCATTTTAATGCACAAATACCAGAGAAAAGTGTTGATTAACAGTCAAGGAATATCTGCACATGTGAATCATTTATCACTTATTATTAACTATGATAAAGTTTAAGTTTAGTTTATCAAATCAAGTCAGACTTGTTTTTTTTTTTAAACACTGTTGACAAACTGAGAGACAGTGGTTAGAAACAAACAAATCACCTAAAAAAGTCACAGGTTAGAACTAGAAATCACCCTGACACATGAAATAAATCCACAAAAAAAATTGAATGTGAATAACGACATGTTTTAATTCCATGACCCATTAGTTGGGATTTGGGATAAACTTAAAATCAATAGATCATAGCAGTCAAAATGTCATTATCAGAGATAATCATCAATATAACGCTAAATTTTAAGTTACTTCGTGACATTATCAATAATGAATAAATGACAATAGTTCTCTGACATTGTAACAAATGTGTCCAACAGTTGTCTGAAATAACCCTGCTGGTACAGCGCCATGGACTGTCAAGAACACTTGATACTATACGCATATATTTTCTTGCATATATCCTACTGATTTTTGGCAACTGATATCTAAAAAAGTGTAAACTCTCCAAATCCATATCTTATGTAATTGAATGGTTCAAGACAACCTACATTTTAAAAATTGATTCAAAAAGCTTCTTAAAAAAGTCTTTGGCAAACTCTGTTTTTGCTTTTCCATCAAACACTATCTTAACAAAGATATTGTTTGATGAGGCACGATTTTACATTTTTGACCAACCTGTTTTTCTTTTCATGTCAGCCAATTTGGAAAGCAAACAGATGATTTTCCAGTGATTACATTCTATGAAAGGTGCCTTAAACCTTTACTAAAAGCACATGTACATCGAGAATTTAGCTCCGATGCCTTTAAAAAAAAGGTCCATAGTCTTTCTGTGAGAATCCATTTCTTGTTCTGCATTAAAGATATATTACCTTCTCTTTGCCTTTTTCAAGAACTTCTTTGGGAAATGGAGGAGGTACTGGTGGAGGAGTATCACTTCTACCCTTGTATGTGCTGAAGGACTGAGATGTTTTCACACTGTGAGCAGATCCTGGTGAGTTGAAGGTCCCTAACTGGTGGATTCTTTGAGGACTGTTGTTCCTTTTGGCTCTGAGACTGCCTCCTCCTTTATCGGTTGCTCTGATGGGTACCACCTGACTCACATCTATAGAGGCTGAATGTCAAAGGACACAAGTGGATACGACACATGAAACAAATCTTAAAGGCATTCGAACATGAATGCTGATTTAACTTGTGTTGTTCTTAGTGTAAATCTAACAGACAGGGAAACAGTTCAGCAGCAGCTAAATGTTTCAAATAATTTGGTGACTTTGCAAATATTTCTCTATGTATACTTAACAGCTGTTGTTTTGAAGTCTCGAAGTCTTTTCTTAAGTGTAAATGAACAGTTTATAACAACTGTGATTAAACTATTATTAAAAAATAAAACTAAAACTTTATTACAATTGCATGTTTCAGTGAAAGGGTCAAATAAAGAGTTTTATGTCCTGACCTGCACTGTGTGTTCTCTGGTGAGCCCCCTTAGATTTATTGCTTTTCTCCTTTCCCTTGGACAGAGCAGCCAGCTTGGTAGGGATCTGCTGCTGTACAGGTGCAGGTTTGTTCACCTCGTTGGTGGTGCTGACCAGTTGGATGGGTAGTTCAGGCTTGGTCGGTTGGGGGCTGATGCTTTCCTTGCGTGGTGGAACCTTTGGAGGAATTTCTGAGGGATCCAACGTCATCGACAAGGAGAGGTGCTTTGCCGGTAAAATCAGATTTCCACCTCCATTTGTTGTGATTCCTCGGAATGACTGGTAAGTAGAATGACTCCAGAACTAAGGAGAAAGTGGAGAGGCTTTTCTCAAATTTATTTCAGGGAGCTTTACAGACTGGTCTTCTACCTGTGAAGATCATGGTGACACACTGATTCCAGTGTATCGTTTATATTGTAAATTAATTTCCCACTTTCAGTGAAAGTAATCATTTAAAGGCAGCACTTCAATGTTCATTACTATATTGTCATTTGTGCGTAATCAGCTGATTATATAATAGGAAAATAGGAAAAATTGTCTTTTCCTCACTTAAGCTTGACCATTCATATCAACAGGAACAGTCGGTTCTCTTTCATAGAACCTACTGTAGAAGCTAAGCCATGCTCGAAGCCACTGAGGTTTCCACCACTCTTGAGTAGTTGACGCGATTCCCCAATTAAATCCGACAAGCTTACTTTTTCTTGAATGTTCCGTTTATTTACCATTTAACTTGTCCAATAGTTAGTTCACATCGAAATATCACAATGTCAACGGTCAAAAACTATGCTTCCGGGTGGAGAAACCCCACCCTGCCGCCAATTGGTTCCTGTATATACCTTTTGTCCAATTATCTTCAGGAGACCCAAAGCATCATTTGGCTCCTATACCTACCATGTTCACATTTCTGCAGTATGGGAAACCCAAATTGGACTGACCATCACCTTTCATGTTTGACCTCAAGGCAGACTGGAATTTTGATGGTTTCAAAATACAAACCTCTCCACTGCAATTCCTTGACTCCAATAAATTGGATGTGAAACATCATCAAGTCATTGATCAAAACTTTCAACCAATTTTGGCTCATTTATTTGGATTATCTTGCTTCTGAAGATTTTAAACCATAGTTGTTCCGTAGATTTTGCAAGCTGGATATTCCCTGACTAATTTATATAACAGAAATTAGAGTGACAATATTTGCCAATATGTATTTTAAATTTAAGCCAGCATTCAAAGTACAAGAATAGATGAACACAAATTGTTGATAACTGTTGGTTAACTAAGTTCATATCCAATTGCTTACTTGTGCAGGATCATCATAAGTGGAGGATCCTTGGTTGGGGAAGAGCTTCTTTCTTTTCTCCTGCAGACGCTCCTTCTCGAGATCAACAAGTTCCTTCTCCTGAGAAACACGCTCCTTCTCCTTATCTACTGCCTTTGCAGATTCCCTCAGCCTCTCCAGGTCTTGCTGATAATTTCCCCTCTGGATCTTCAGCTCGTTCTTCTCCTCATTGAGCTCCTCCTCCCACTTTTGGCATTCATCCTCCCTCCTCTGCAGCTGTTCTTCCAGAACCTTGATCTGCATCCTCTGCCGTTCGCGCTCCTTCTCCCAGTGCTGCTGTTCATCTCGATGCTGGGCCTGCAACTTGTGCAAATTGGCAAGTTCCTGCTTATGCTTCTCTAAGTGGCGTTGCCTCTCCTGCTCAAGTAGCACGCTGCTGTAATGACGAGCATTCTGTTTACTCTTGGACTGAAAAGTGTGTTGCAGCTCAATCAGGCTGTCCTGCTGAACAATGATTGCCTGCACAGTGAAAGATTTGATACAAACATGTGAGAATTCACAACAATCTACCAACGGCAAACACATTTTATTTTCATGCACATTCAGCTTAAAAAAATTGCCAAAAAACTTTTAGAAATGAAGTCTAGTGAATAAAACAAATGTCAGAATAATCAAAGCTGTCTTACTTGTAAACTGTATAGTCTCTGTGCTAGCAGAATTATCCTGTCACATACCTATAGAAAAGAGCAATCACAATGGAAAGTATTAACATGAAACAGCAAAGGAAGTAAGATAAGAATATCTGATAGAGTTACCTCTAGATTGAGGAAATTACTGGTGGTTAAATTGCCATTTTCCAGTTGTGTGTCATCAGCCTTGAAGCAAATTAACACATACCATGATAATGCCTCAACAACTGTCACCACCAGAATCAACTTTATATTCTTTCCATTTGTCACTCACAGACTCTTCCAGGCTCTCTGAGCTGTACATTTCCTGGTGCTGAGGGTCTCTGATGGTGCTGACACTGTCCACTGAATACTCGTTGCTGTCATCTGGGCTCTCAGCTCCATCACCGTCTAATTAAAGCACACACATTCAAAGTAAACTAGGCAGTCAGAGACTGCAACATCCAGCAACATCCCTAAATTCAAAATTTTACCCTGACCTACTTTCATAGGTCAGGATCATTTAATAAAAGACCCATTATACAACATGTAACTGGTACATTCTATCTGTCATGAGGTTTCAGAGATATGTAACTAAAAAGGTATAAAAGTGAAAATGCAACCTTGACCTAGTTTTTCAAGGTCAAGGTTGTGGTCAAATTTTGATCCCCTTGCTTCCCTGAATATAACGGCTTTTGTTTCGTCTTTCATTCTTATCCGGTTCCTAATATATGTGCAAAAATATCTCAGTATAGAAAATACCCATAGATCAAAGCTAGTGCTTTGATCTACTGTCTTACTCAAAATGACCATCTCGTCTTTCTATTTTATCCGGTTCCTGGGTGTACAAAAGTTGAAATTTGACTTTGACCTAGTTTTCTCAAGGTCAAGGTCATCATTTCGTTTTCATTCCGTTTGCCGCCTGAGTAATGTGTTTTTTGTTTCATCTTTCTATCTGCAATTGTTGCGAAGATATTTGGTGGACGAACGGACAGACGGACGAACATACAAACACTGACAATTACATCACCGCTTCGCAGGATGTGACTATGACTATAGTTTCATTATTGTTGCTGGGACAGAATGTACAACGGTACCAATTGCAGGTTGGTAGGATTTGCCGACAATGGAGATGTTTAACACAAATATTAAATGTACAGTCATGTCTAAGTGGCAACTAACTAACATTTTTCTCATTGATGAAAGAGTTCAGAAGAAACACTTGCTGAAATCCTTCGAGTACCTCAATAAAAATGCAAGTCAGAAATGTTGCAATACTGACCCTGTAAGAAACAGAATCTAAAACTGAAAGGTTTGTGAAATATTATCTGTTTGACTGGAACTCCTTTTCTGGACTTTTCTGTCAACACAGTGACACTGATGTGCATGAGATAGATAGATAGATAGATAGATAGATAGATAGATAGATAGATAGATAGATAGATAGATAGATAGATAGATAGATAGATAGATAGATAGATAGATAGATAGATAGATAGATAGATAGATAGATAGATAGATAGATAGATAGATAGATAGATAGATAGATAGATAGATAGATAGATAGATAGATAGATAGATAGATAGATAGATAGATAGATAGATAGATAGATAGATAGATAGATAGATAGATAGATAGATACTTTATTAATCCCGGAGGAAATTGCATATGAAGTGATGTCATGATGTCATTTACGTCTGCTTACCTTTTACAGTGCTTCCAGCAGCGTTACTGTCTGCCACTTCACAAGTCTCTGTGCTTCTGCACTGTGCCTCATGCATCTTATTCTCATCCTTAGGATTGTTTGGTTCTTTTATCATTAAGAGCAGGTTCTGCAGGTTTTCAACTGCAAATAAAAAAAGTCCTTAATCTCCTCCTTGAAAGTCAGCATAAGCACACGACTTGGCTAAATGATAGAAAATGAAACTAATTCACGTATGCAATGTTCATTTTGTTTTCATGACCAACCCCAATGGAGAAAAAACTGTAAATACTGAATATTACCTCTTTTTTTCAAGTCATTACACACTAGCTGCTTCTTACCTTCAACAATTGCTCCATTAAGCAGCATCTCCCCCTGTTGGAGGTCAGTGGTGTCTCCTCGGAGCAGGAGACCATTGTGTGGGCTTTCTTGCCCCATCATAGTTTTATAGAGATCAGCAAAGATCTGCTGCTTTTCTGTCAGACTTTTAATTATACGGTCATCTCGTACCTTCAGTTCATCTAAAAAGCAACAGTATAGAAGAAACAAGTTAGATTTGTGCATAAAGTGGACATAAAGCAGCAAGTTGACTGACCTCGCCTCTTTCAGTGATTTTATTACATGGATAATAATGGATTAGATTTATAAAGCTCTTTTCTAGGCACTGAAAGTCGCTTTACAGTGGATATATTATTCATTCACTCCTCATTCATACTCAGTGATGGTGGACTACATGTGTAGCCCTGGGGCAAACTGACAGAAACGTGGCAGCCAATCCGTGCCAATGGCCTCTCCAACCACCACCAGAACAATCACACACATTCACACACCAGCGAGTCCTTCACTGGAGGCTAGGGAAGATACATTTTTTATATACTCGAGTAATCCCCGAAGGGAAACTAGTGAAGGGTCTTGCCCAAGGACACAACGAGGTGACTAGGGGAGCGGGAGCGGAAATCAAACCTGCTCTACCATGAGCCACTGTTGCCCCTAATAATCAACATTTGGACCTACATGTGGAGACCCCTTATCCTATAAAGTCCCATCACTACATTATGATCAATACTTCCACACTAGCATCTCCGTATACAAAATTGAACTACAGAACATCTTTTTTTTTATACATACATTTATATACAGTATATATATATATATATATATATATATATATATATATATATATACACACACACACACACATACACACACACACATATATATATATAAAATTGTGGAAAAACTGTTACTTAATATGAATATAAATGTTTTGACATCAGCACTAGCTTGTGTTTGAAATTACAAACCAAGTTTGAAATTAAATACCAAATAATCCTATAATCTTAAAAAAAAAAATTTCATGCAGTAAATCCTCATTTCCAAAGTATTATGGTAAAACATTTTCTTATTAATCTGTTAAGGAACTGATCTACGTGTAAACAATATGATTCAGCTTATAATATGAGCAGTGTATTTAAAAAGTGATGGGATGGGACTTATTGTCAGAACTCCACCCTTCAGCTCTCCTTAACAGAAAAAGGAGTCCACAGTCTTCACTCATCCTTTAGGCCACATGTGTCAAACTCAAGGCCCGGGGGCCAAATGTGGCCCCCCACATCATTTTATGTGGCCCGCGAGAGCATAAAAGGTCAGAGTGAATGGTTCCACTGCGTCTTTGGGTGTCTAGAAAAGCGCTATATAAATGTGATTCATTATTATTGTTGTTATAGTCAGGAAGGGCATCCGATGTCAAACTTTAGCCAAATCAAACATGCAAATCAAGTCTATGGCTTCCATACAGGATCGGTCGAGGCCCGGGTTAACAACGACCGCCATCGGTGCTGTTCACCTACAGGGTGCCCGTGGAAATTCGACTACTGTTGGTTGAAGGAGAGGAGGAAAGAGTTTTCATAGGAGAGAGGGAGAAGAGGAACGCCAAGAGTTTAGGACTGAGAGTAGGGACGTTGAATGTTGGAACTTTGACAGGAAAAGGTAGAGAGCTGGTTGACATGATGCAGAGGAGGAAAGTAAACATACTGTCTGCCTAGGAGACTATGTGGAAAGGTAGCAAGGCTAGAAGTTTAGGAGCACGTTTCAAGTTATTCTTATACAGTATGATGAAGACAAGAAGAGAAATGGAGTAGGAGTGGTGTTGAAGAAGGGGTTTGTTAGGAATATCCTGGAAGTAAAAAGAGTGATGAGTCTGAAGCTAGAAATCGAAGGTGTGATGGTCAATGTTGTTAGTGGGATGTGAGCTGGAGGAGAAGGAGAAATTCTGGTTGGACTTTGATGAAGTGATGCAGAGCATGCCTACAAGTGAGAGTTGTCATTGGTGCAGACTTATGGTAGTTGACTTTCCAAAAAGGATGGAAACGGGTATATTGAATACTTTCTTCCAGAAGAGGCAGGAACTAAGGTGACCAATATAGGAGGTAGGTAGGAGTACACAGGTAGACTACATCTTGTGTAGACGGTGTAATCTGAAGGAGATCAGTGACTGCAAAGTAGTGGTAGGCGACAGTGTATCCAAACAGCATAGGATGGTGGTGTGTAGGATGACTCTGGCAGTGAGGAAGATGGAGAGGGCAAAGGCAGAGCAGAGGATGAAATGATGGAAGCTGAAAATGGAAGTCTGTTGCATGACTTTTAGGAAGGAGCTAAGACAGCCTCTGGGTGGTCAGGAGGTGCTTCCAGATGACTGGAAAACTACAGCTAATGTGATCAGGGAGACAGGTAGGAGAGTACTTGGTGTGTCATCTGGAAGGAAAGTAGATAAGGAGACTTGGTGGTGGAATGAGGAGGTACAGGAGTATACAGAGAAAGAGGTTAGCTAAGACGAAGTGGGACCCTGAGAGGACTGAGGAGAGTAGACAGGAGTACAGGGAGATGCATTGTAAGGTGAAAAGCCAAACAAGGGGCTTATGATGACTTGTATGCTAGGTTGGACAGTAAGGAGGGAGAGACCGATTTATACAGGTTGGCAAGACAGAGAGAGACAGAGATGGGAAGGACCTGCAGCAGGTTAGGGTGATTAAGGATAGGGATGGAAGTGTATTGACAGGTGCCAGTAGTATGATGGGAAGATGGAACGAGTACTTTGAAGAGTTGATGAACAAAGAAAATGAGAGAGAACAAAGACTACAAGAGGATGTAGCAAAGATTAGTCAGGATGAAGTGAGGAGGGCATTGAAGAGGATGAAGAGTGAAAAGTCACTCGGTCCTGCTGATACAGTATACCTGTGGCGATACGGAAGTGTCGAGGAGAGGTGGCAGTTTCTAACTGGATTGTTCAACAGGATCTTAGATAGTGAGAAGATGCCTGAGGAATGGAGGAGAAGTGTGCTGGTTCCCATTTTTAAGAACAAGGGAGATGTGCAGAGTTGTGGCAACTAGAGAAAAAAAGCTGATGAGTCATACAATAAAGTTATGGAAAAGAATAGTTGAAGCTAGAACAAGGATAGAAGTGAGCATTTGTGAGCAGCAGTATGGTTTCTTGCCAAAAAAAAGTACTACAAATGCAGTATATGCTTTGAGGATGTTGATAGAGAAGAACAGACAAGGCCAGAGAGAGCTGCATTATGTCTTTGTAGATCTGGATAAAGCTGATGACAGGGTGCCCAGAGAGGAACTGGTATTGTATGAGGAAGTCTGGAGTGGCAGAAAAGTATGTTAGAGCGGTGCAGGACATGTATGAGGACTGTAAGACAGTGGTGAGGTGTGCTGTAGGTGTGACAGATGTGTTCAATGTGGAGGTGGGACTGCATCAGGGATCATCTTCTTCTTGTTTGCCATGGTGATGGACAGGCTGACAGATGAGGTTAGACAGGAATCTCCATGGACTATGATGTTTGCAGATGACATTGTGATCTGTAGTGAGAGCAGGGAACAGGTGGAGGAGAAGCTAGAAAGGTGGAGGTTTGTCCTGGAAAGGAGAGGAATGAAGGTTAGCCGCAGTAAGACAGAGTACATGTGTGTGAATCAGAGGGAGGTTACAGGGAGAAGAGATCAAAAAGGTGGAAGATTTTAAGTACTTTCGGGTCAACAGTCTAGAGCAATGGAGAGTGTGGAAAAGAGGTGAAGAGGCGTGTACAGGCAGGATGGAACGGGTGGAGGAAATTGTCAGATGTGATGTGTGATAGAAGAGTTTCAGCTAAAATGAAAGGAAAGGTGTACAAAACTGTGGTGAGACCAGCGATGTTGTTTGGCCTGGAGACAGTGTCACTGAGGAAAAGACAGGAGGCAGAGCTGGAGGTAGCAGAGAGGAAGATGCTGAGATTCTCTTTGGGAGTGATCGGGATGGATAGCATCATGAATGAGTACATCAGAGGGACAGCACATGTTAGAGGTTTTGGAGATAAAGTCAGAGATGCCAGACTGAGATGGTTTGGACATGTCCAGAGGAGAGATAGTGAATATATTGGTAGAAAGATGCTGAGTTTTGAACTGTCAGGCAGGAGGCCTTGGGGAAGACCAAAGTGGAGGTTTATGGATGTAGTGAAAGAGGACATGAAGGTAGTTGGTGTGAGAGAAGAGGACAGAAGACAGGGTTAGATGGAGGCAACTGATTCGCTGTGGCGACCCCTGAAGGGAAAAGCCGAAAAGAAGATTATTATCATTATTACATCCCGCTTCAAAGCGGCGATGTATTGCAATTGTCAGTGTTGTGTGTTCGTCCGTCCGTTCGTCAACCAAATATCTTTGCAGATAGAAAGATGAACCAAAAAGCACATTACTTGGGCGGCAAAGGGGATGAAAGTGAGATGATGACCTTCTGATCGATGCAGACATTATTGTTCAATTTAGAGTGAACATGAAATCTGCATGTTTGCTTTCTATCTGTAAAGCGCTTTGAAATGTCTTCAGATGTGATAAAGCGCTATATAAATAAAAGGTGACTGATTGATTGATTGAGTGACCTTGAGAAAAGTAGTTCACCGTCAAATTTCAACTTTTGTACAAGGCCAGTGTGAGTAAGACCCTATATCAAAGCATTAGCTTTGATCTACCTATACACTAGCTTTGATATATGGTCTTAGTCACACTGACCTCCATATAAACTAGTCTGTGCACTAGTTGGATCAAGGGTCTTTCATTATATGACCTATGAAAGTAGGTCAGGCTAAAATTTTGAATTCACGGGTGTCGCGGGATGTTGCAGTCTGTGACTGCCTATTTCCTAGTTATTAGTAAATACCGCTTCAAAGTGGTGATGTATAGTGATTATCAGTGTTAGTGTGTCCGTTAGTTCGTTAGTTAGTCCACCAAATATCTTCGCAACTGTTGCAGATAGAAAGATGAAACAAAAAACACATTACTCAGGTGGCAAAGGGGATGAAAATGAGATGATTTTGACCTTGAGAAAAAGGTCAAGGTCAAATTTCAAACTTTTTTTACACAGGAATCAGATAGAAAGACGGAAGAAGGCTAGTGTAAGACCATAGATCAAAGCTAGTGCTTCGATAAATGACAGTAGGTGAGAGCACTAGGTTTGATCTTTGACCTATGCAAGTAGGTCAGGGTAAAATTTTGAATTTAGGGGTGTCGCGAGATGTTGCAGTCTGTGACTGCCTTATCATTTTTTATTATTATATAAGCTTTGACGACTGCTAAGCTTCTCTGTGTGCTTTAGTAGTTTGATCTTGACTGCCATACCTTGGAATTGTTGCAGTGCAGTTGTCAGTTGACAGAGCAGCTCCTCCTCTGGACCACTGAATTACACAGAAAACTTTTTCATAATTGTCATATTCAGGTAATGCATGTGCATATACATATACAGTATATATATAATACCTGTACATATATGAATATATACATCTATACTAATTCACGCCGACACACACTCTTCCTTCTTTTCCTTCAGGGGCCGGACATCAAATCAGTTGCCTCCATCTAACCCTGTCGTCAGCATCCTCTTCTCTCACACCAACTACCTTCATGTCCTCTTTCACCACATCCATAAACCTCCTCTTTGGTCTTCCTCTAGGCCTCCTGCCTGGCAGTTCAAAACTCAGCATCCATCTATCAAATTATTCACTATCTCTCCTCTGGACATGTCCAAACCATCTCAGTCTGGCCTCTCTGACTTTATCTCCAAAACCTCTAACATGTGCTGTCCCTCTGATGTACTCATTCATGATCCTATCCATCCTGGTCACTCCTAAAGAGAACCTCAGCATCTTCAGCTTTGCTACCTCCAGCTCTGTCTCCTTTCTTTTCCTCAGTGACACTGACTATTGGCCAAACATAATTGCTGGTCTCATCAGTTTTGTACACATTTCCTTTCATTTTAGCTGAAACTCTTCTATCACATTTCACACCTGAAATTCTTCTCCACCCGTTCCATCCTGCCTGTACACACTTCTTCACTTCTTTTCCACACTCCCCATTGCTTTGGAATGTGGACCCTAAGTGCTTAAAATCCTCCATCTTCTTGATCTCTTAACCTCACTCTTCCACTTGGGTCCATCTCATTCACACACATGTACTCTTGTCTTACTACGGCTAACCTTCATTCCTCTCCTTTCCAAGACAAACCTCCACCTCTCTAGCTTCTCCTCCACCTGTTCCCTGCTCTCACTGCAGATCACAATGTCATCTGCAAACATCATAGTCCATCGAGATTCCGGTCTAACCTCATCTGTAAGCCTGTCCATCACCATAGTGAACAAAAATGGGCTGACATCTGATCCCTTGAACTCCCTTGTCACACCTACAGCACACCTCACCACTGTCTTACAGTCCTCATAAATGTCCTGTACCGCTTTAACATGTGTGCCACTCCAGACTTCCTCAAACAATACCACAGTTCCTCTCTGGAACTGTGGTATTGTTGTGTTTTTGTAGATCCAATGAAACTCCTTCTGGCCTTCTCTGTTCTTCTCTATCAACATCCTCAAAGCAAATACTGCATCTGTATCTACATCAAACAGACACACACACATGTAAAATTAGCTTTGCACACAAGGCACTCACGTACCTAATAACATAATTGCCATGTGCCAGTACCACAACAAAAAAATAGACCGATAGATAGATAGATAGATACTTTAATAATCCCGGAGGAAATTGCACCAATGTCAAAATGAATAATTTCAGTCATTCTACCAGGTACTTGCTGTCCTAATAATAACAAAATAAACATTTAGTTTCTGAATATCCCTCTTTTGTTCACATCTCTTCCTCGGCTTACCGGTTAATGGCTTCCCATATCAGACTTGTCCATGCGATGCACTCTTCTCTGGAGCCTGTGTGGATCTCATACATCTCTGGCATGCTAGTGGTGCATGTAGAAATAAGGTACATGCCTTTGTCTTCATGAGCAACTTCCCGAATTATCAGCTTTTGAAGGGAGATAACCGGTGGTTTGTTATCCTGCATGACAAATCAGCAGGTATTAATTGTTGTTCAAATTATTTTCATGATAGAGATATAAATCTCAGACATAATGACATGTTGATGAAGTGATTTGAAGAGAAGTCAGCAACATACACTTAAATTGCTCATGTCCACGTGGAAAAACTGGAAAAAGAACTCACCACAGCAGCAAACACGAGCTTCTGATCTTTCTCTTGTAGGAGGAGGAGAACGTCTGACAGCAGTACAGCATGGATGTCTGCAGGGAGACGAATGCTGCTCAAAATCAAATGACTGCCAGTCATGCACACTTAGTGACATAGTATACTGCCGTATGACTTCTTTCAGGTTCCATAATAACTATTAAACCCAAAGTTCAACCTTCCTTCGAAAAAAACCCCAAAGATTATGTTTTTGCTGTAACAATGATCTATGAATGACTTATTACCTCCACAAATGTAGACCAAAACCCATCCATAAATACAAGTCAATCACAAGTAGACCAACAAAACAGTCTTTCTCAGCCCAAGATCTACTTTTCAATGAAATATCATCAAAATCAAGTTTGTGGAGTTATCTCACTGAAAGCATACATAATGGACATTCACATAACATCCTACAATGCTCAAGAGGGACATTGTAGTTGTTCTGAAGTGGAGCATTATGGCCCAGACTGGACAAAGAAACCTTGAGTCAAGTTTACAACCAGAGTTACGGACAGTATGTCTTCTTCTGCGTTCTTGCACTGTGATAAAGATGTAGATGATTAGATGGTTTAACTGACATGCAATGCACAAAAAAAATCTACTCAAACCAAGAAATGCTGGATGAAGCAAAAAAAACCCCAAAACCCTTCGATTTTAATACTGATATATAGTATCCATTTCAAAGTAATGAGAATATTTATCAAACAAATTTTACCTCTAATATTAAGAATATAACAGCAACATTTTTATATAAAATTCATAAATACACAAAAAACTGATTGGGAAAAATGCAGACAGTAAACAAACCTTTTTGTCTTCCAGAGGATCTCCAAACGACAGTGCCTTCGTGCAGCAGTGTCCTATTCCCCTGGATGAGATCCTCCCTGCGAAACAGCTGCCCATTCATCATCCGGCCCAGAGATTTGGGCTCCAGACGTTGGCAGATTTCTCTCAGACGAGCAGCTTTCTCATACTGATTGACCAGATCGTTCACCTGAGAGATGCCGTCTTTAATAAGCACCAAACTTCGTACCAGAGAATTGTATTCATCTGTATCAGCTGAAAAGTGAAGAACATCACATCAACCTATCTTTATACACTGACCTGTGGATTAATTTTCAGGTAAGAGGTGAGAGTTTACCTTCTGTGCTCTGTATGATTCTCTCCACCAGAATAGGATACTTGGTGATGCGTTGAGTCACCAACAGAAAACACTCTGGGATTCCCAACCTTCGCACAAGAGGCAGCTGACCAATTTTCTGTCATAAAAAGTAAAGCTTTGTTTTTAGGAGACTCATGCGTTGTCCCTGCGAGTCTCTTCTAGTAGTCTATCACTGTACATCATTGGTAGGTATGAAAAGGCCTATCTCTTATATGCTGCTACTGATGGTTGAGATAATCCACTTTCCCAGTTTTAAAGCGTAACTACTGGCCTCAGTGTGTCATGAAGAAAATCACAATCATATACCATAATTTTCAGGCCATATGCCACTACTTTTTTTCCACACACTTTGAACCCTGCAGATTAAACAATGAAGCGGATGTTCTATAGATCTTTACAGGCTAACAGCCTCCAGGGGGCGCAATAGCAGGAAGTACTTCAGCAAGAGACAGGTGGAGGAGATAATGCAACCAGGAAGACACTACCATAGTTTGATCAGACCATTTGTACATCATGCACACCCATTATGATGGAAAACATGTGAAGAAAGCAATATGATGCACCATTTGAGTTAAAAGCAAGTAATCTGGCTGTCAAAATAGGAAACAGAGCTGTTGCATGTTCACTTGGCATCAATCAATGGTGAGACCTTGGAGACGCTGTAATTTTTAAAAATATTTTGTAGAAATTTCTCATGTTACAACACCTGAACATCTGTGGTTTATAGCTGTTATATATCTACAAATTTTTTTATTTAATATTTAGTTGGTGTGGCTTATATTCAGGTGCGCTCATTAGACCGGAAATTACGGTACATAATTAACCAATGACTTCAGCTCACTTACCCTCAGAAGTATCTGCATTTTCTTATTGTTCTGCAGATGCTCTTTGTAGAAGCTCATGGCTTCATTGTAATGACTGCAGAAAGCACTGTACCACTCAATCAGCCTTTCTCCCCGTACACCTGAAAACTAACACCGCAGTGGTGGTGAAATTGAAACTGAAATTTCCACACGGTTCACAAAATCACCAAAAAACTGAAATGGAGCAAATCCATTCAAATGCTACTTTACAGTGTTTATGTAGTGACAGAAAAACAGAATGAGAGTGGGTAAATAAAGAATTTAATTAATAAATCCTTGTTCTACCTGAGAGAGGATAATATCTCCAAAATGGGTGATCTGGTAGTTTGGGGATCCATCCTGTTGACTTATTTTTTGGCGTAATTTCATGCAGTTAAGGAAGTGGCTGTGAAGGTTTAGCAGGGCTTCCACACCAAGGAAGAGGCGTTCCAGCTTGGCCTCCTCTATCAGCAGGCACTGCTTCAACTCATACATGTACACATGGAGAAGGATTTTTAAGGTGCGTACATGGTGCATCTCCGTCTGGATAAACTCTGGATGAAGAGGAATACACAGTATAAAGTCTGAAATGGGTCTTAGAAACATATCAAGGAATTTGTGAATGATACAAAAACAATTGTACCCCTAACTAATTCCATAACACGCTCAACAACAACTAATGATATACCATGACCAAGTTATTTACTACTGAACTGGACAAAGGAATTCTGGTGTATTGGCACCACAAATAGAAATGCTGCTGAAAATGAACAGGCCCATAAATCATGCAAATAAGACCTGGTAACAATCAAGTACTTGAATTTAATCATCCATCACTAATATACAGTAAATACACATAAATACAATTATCCTTTTAAGACAAACTAAACCTACCATAGATGACATCCTGTCTTTCAGCAGCCTCTTTGTTCAGGGCCTTAAGGTAGTTCTGGTCCACAGTGACGCTCCATGAATCTGCCTCGAGGTTCTGGGCACTGAACTCAAGTTCAGTTCGAAGCGCATCATAATGGGAATCTGAATGACACATCAAGTCATTGGAATGTGACCCAAACACGCCTTGTGCTGTGTGGTCATACGACTATGTGTCAATTTCAATGAATTATTATTGGTCAGGTTTATTTTTAATCCTTTTATAAATTTTGTGATAAGGATGTTTTCACATGGAATTAAACATATATTTTCACATAGAAAATACATCCAAAAGATGATGAACTATGATAATAACACTGTGTGTCGATTTTCAACTTCAAATAATGTTAAACCACTGCTGCACCCATTAACCCTTTTCTTATCAAAACATAAGCAAACAATATAATGAGGCCAACAGTACTCTTTTTTACGTTTGTTATGGAATATCCTTTACCAAGTTTTTGCTCACCATAAGTCACTCTTTATTAGGGCTGCACATTTTCCTCACAGGGTTAATTGTGTGATTTACACCAGCTTAAAACTGAACTGAGTAGTCATCAGTTTTCAGGTCTGGTTTTGGGTGTTCAGTGTGTGCATACACACATATATCTATATACAATCTCACACATACATGTACACAGTGCACCCTCGTTCTTTGCCGTTAATATGTCCAGGAACCACACGCAAAAAAAAATAAATTCTGCGATAAAGCGACAAACTATTTATCTTATTGTTTACTGTAATATAAACATTTATGAACCCTCCCCATACTGATATTAAACCACCTTCTATCTGTATTACTTTTCCCCACACTCTTATTGACTGTTTAAAGCACTTTTGTGTCTCACTTAAATCCGAGACTCACGGAGCTAGGGCACTTCCGGATGCTGTCAGCCAATACAATGCGCATACGGCATCATGTGACTACCTACCAAAAATCAGTGATGAGGTGAAGTCGTGAGCATTGATGCGCTAATGCACGAGGGCGCCCTGTATACATATTTGATTAATGAATTAATTTTTTGTTATTAGTAATTCCTTTTCATGATTATTCATCAATTGGGACATTTGATGATAGCCCTTTCATTATGTTTATATCAACTACAGCAAGGTTCTACAATGACTGTCTTCAAGTAGATTTAAAAAAAAAAATCCTTCAAGGCTGAATGTGATGGGCTTGACATTTCATGTCTCATCCTTCTTCAGTCTTTCTAAAGATTGTAATGATGTATAATAGAGATTTTTGAGTGAAGTGCTAATAGCCTGTTCCTTTCCATGTCAGCACTGAAAAAACCTCATGGTGAAGTGTCTACAAACCCTAAAAATATGTCCAGTTGTTTCAGATTCAACCTCCAAGGACTACTAGGACCAAGATAATAAGACAAACACACAGCACAAAAATGTAAAATTTCTCTGGAAATGTGAATACTCTTAAATATTTTTACAAATGAAGGTCTGAGGAATAAAACGCACTGAATGATCAATAATTTGTATCATTTAAGGTCACACACGGTTCAGAGGCGAAGGCTAAACTTCACAATTATAAAAAGGATATGTTTACTATCTAAATTGAAACTCAAGTTCCCATAAGATGAAATTCTTTATAAAGTTATGTAATTCTTTTGTAACCAAGAGTAGCTGACCTTCTAGATTGATGGGCTCAGCCAAGAGGGAATTCAGTGACTCCTCAGACGGGAGCTTCAAACGCAGGCCTTCAACCTCATCCATGTGCATCCGGAAGGGATCGAATAGGTATAAGAGGAACTGGACTGAGTGCTGTGGCTATGAGGGGTGACAGTCATGCCTGGACTGAGGGAGTAAGATGGGTGGCCATAGGACACTGAGGGAGAAACACTCTCCCCAGAACTCTGCGGATCAAAGACAGAGAGAAGCAAATACATTACAATAAAACAGAAGAGGGAAATTAGGTTCAAATAATTACTCAATGTTTGTAACCATATATTTTTTGACATCCATATATGTAAAATTACACATCAAATTATGAAATAAATTCTCAGTCAAATTAACTGAGATCTTTGAATCATTAACTTTGACAAACGTTAATACCAAAATAGATCACAAAAACACTGATATTACCTTGTGCCACATTTGAAGCAATGACAGTTTCAATGAACCATAATTACACAATAGGAAACGCCATAAAAACATACCTTAAGACATAATTTCTGATTGCACTTTACCCAACTTTGCTTACTCACAAGCCCTCAAACAAAAGGTTACCTACAAAAGGAAGAATGGTGTAAGTGGAGAGAGTGCTGAATCCAAACAACAGGTTGGAGCACATGCATCTCGCCTGTGGAGAGGAAACTGGTTTGACAAACTGATGGTTCAGCACACGTCAGACTAGCTCTCAACCATAAACACAACAAACAAGTGTCCCAGAGAACACAGCTGATTTAAGAACAGTGGCTATCAAGGGTATATCAAAACCCTTGTTAGTTTGAACATGCTATGAGTCTCTTAGGTGTTTCTTCTGGACTGAAATTGCAGATTTCATACCTGTTTGACCCAAAGTGAATCTGTTCCACATTATATGCACAATGCTTTAGAGTAAAAATGACAAACACTGGCTAACAGAAGGAAAAAATGACGAGTTTAATTGTGTCTAAAAATTAAAAAGTGAGCAAATTGAAGTATCTTAAATTCTGTTAGCTGGTTCTTGGTGGGGACAGACCTGACCCTAACTCCATGATGTACAGACAAGGATAAAGTTATTTGCTGTCTTCGGTGTCCCCTCTAACCTTACCCCAGCCCCCCGACCCCAAAAGAAAAAAAAAGTATTTAAATTTTTAAGAAAAATGCAGAAAGAAAAGGCAGTCTGCCTGAAATTGATGTAGACTCTGATAGTAGTAGCATACACCTGTTTAGAGGAATGGCCCTCAGTGACCTTGCTGTGCAAGTAGTTATATTTAGTTACATTACACTGAGTTACATTTAGTTTCATTTATAAGTTACATGTGGCCCTTTGAGGACAGCCATTACGCTCATGTGGCCCTCGGTGAAAATGAGTTTGACACCCCTGTTCTAAATGGTCCTTTAGGTTAAAAGATGCTGAATCAATATTCTTTACAACGATTTCTGTGTGTTCTGAGCTGCAGTCGTAGAGCTTGTGGCCAATCAGATCTGCTATCTGATCTGCTAAACAGCTTCCTTATATGGAGGGTAACATAAATGATAAGGAACAAATTAGGTTGAAAAATGAATAAACATAAATATAGGACTGACGAGGGGCAAAACAATCAAAAACTGCCAACTACAAAACATTAGTTTCACCAGACACAGCTTTATAGCTAAAGAAGTCGTTGTTCAAAGTCAGACACAACCTAAACATATTCATCCTAAAAAATTCAAGTGGTTCCTCTCCAAAAATCAGCTAGTGCCTAAGCAATGCCATAACTTAATAATCTATCCATCCATCCATCTTCATCCACTCACCCGTAGTCTGGTCACGGGGCAGCAGCTTCAACAAGGAGCCCCAAACTTCCCTTTCCCTGGCCACATCAACAAGCTCAGACTGGTGGTTCCCAAGACGTTCTCAGGCCAGTGTTGAGATATAATCCCTCCACCTGGACCTGGGTCTGCCCCGAGGTCTCTTCCCAGCTGGATGTGCCAGGAACACCTCCCTAGGGAGGCGCCCCAGAGGCTTTCGTACCAGATGCCCAAACTACCGTAACTGACTCCTTTCCATGCAAAGCAGGATCGACTCCACCCTGAGCCTCTTGCAAATAGCAGTGTTTCTCACCCTATCTCTAAGGGAGACACCATGGTTCTTAGCAGGAAACTGATGGATTGCCTTCTCTGAGTGGGGAATGAGGTACTTCTCCAAATGGACGAGCTTAAGTATCTTGGGGTCTTGTTCACGAGTGAAAGAACAATGAAATGTGAGACCGGATAGAGAATTGGGGCAGCAGGAATGGTATTGCAGTCGCTTTACCACACTGTTGCAACAAAGAGGGAGCTAAGCAGAGAGGCAAAGCTCTCCATCTACCGTTTGATCTTTGTTCCTACTCTCACCTATGGTAATGAGCGATGGGTCACGACTGAAAGAACAAGTTCGCAGATACAAGCGGTCAAAAATTTGCATGTTTATGCTAACATATTTGTAAACTACAGTATAATCACCATCTAGTGTAGCATGTTTGGCAATCCATCCAGTCGAAATGAATGTCTAGTTGAAAGGATGGGGGGAAAAGAAAAAAGAGGAAGAAGAAATGGGGGAAATTAGCTTTTACACTCCTTGCATTACACTCTTTTCAGTAACATGCATGTTGACATACATTGTTATTTACAGGCCCCTGAACACAACACACTAGGGGCCTGTAGGCATGCAATCACAGCAAACAGGATAGGGGGGAAGCAGAGTGATGGGTTGTGCATGGGGGATCGCACCCCAATGAGCATCTTGTGGGGGGCGGGGGGGTTGCTCAAGGGCGCCTCGGCAGTGGCTGGGAGGTGAGCCGACACCGTCAGCTCCCACTCCGAGGGATGTCCTGGCGGGAGCGAGACTTAAACCATGGCTGGGCGATCTGTCTTCAAGACGTCTGCTCTACCGCTAAGAAACTGCTGCCCCAAAAAGGGGAAAAGCCTGTAGGACAGTCATCACCAAATGGTGGAACATGGTCCGGATCCGGACTGCGTGATGGTTCTGTCCGGATTATAACAGCAATTTAATATAATGTTATAATCCCCGAAGGAAATTAAGAATGCACAGTCTAGTATGTTAGTCAATCACAATCATGCATGTGTGTACAGCCCCTGTAAAACACATAACCACACATAAGGGGGCCTGTAAGCATGCGAAGTAGAGTGGCGGGCAGCCCCTTTGTGAAGCGCCTAAATGAGCAGCTCGCAAGGGGGATGGTGCCTTGCTCAAGGGTGCCTTGGCAGTGCTCCAGAGGTGAGCTGACACCTCCCACTGACAGCTCACACTCCAGGAATTTTTGGGCGGGAGCGGGAATCGAACCGCTGATCTTGGAACATTGGACGACCTGCTCCACCGCCTGCTCTACCACTGAGCCACTGCCGCCCAAATTTACAAGAATAGATTTTTTTTGGCACGTTTTTACTGACAGTCACGGCTATAGACCACAGGGTGCTGCTACTTAGGTTAATATGGGAATAACGTCACTCAGTTCATCCCAAATGATCGTTTGTTTTCCTGCGCGCTCAACGCACCTGGAAGTGCCTTATACCACTGTGAGTTTACCGTTTCAGCAGAGCACAGAGGAAGGGAGACAGTGAAGACAGCATGGCTTGCTCCAAACGAAGAAACGTTGATGAGGAAAACTGCTGGTTAACATTGAGTGAAAAACATTTGTTTATCTTCCTTCAGGCAGTTCAAAACTATTTATCTCATAAGGGCTGAACAAGTAACATTAATTGCTACTACAAAACAAATCACAGAACTTTTGAGCAAAGT
The DNA here is from genome assembly GCF_040054535.1 of Antennarius striatus. NCBI lineage: Eukaryota > Metazoa > Chordata > Actinopteri > Lophiiformes > Antennariidae > Antennarius > Antennarius striatus. The sequence goes on from NC_090793.1 coordinate 10,005,613, forward strand.
TATCCCCTGAAGTCCGAGCTGAGGGCAAAATAACCGAGCACAATGCAAACGAATGTTCACTAAAGGCACTGTGGTTTTGAGGAGAAAAAAAACTCTTAGTGATGGAACAGTTATGAAGAAGTGCTTAAAAGCTGTTGCTGAGATATTGTTTGGGGGAAAACAGAAAAATAAAGTCTGTGAAAAAAGTCAAACAAATCCCAATATCAGCTTCAACAGCAACCATAAAATCAGAAATATTACAGTTTGATGCAGCTATTCAGAGAGAACCATTCATATCTTTGGCCGTTGATGAGTTTACAGATGTTACTGATAATGTTCAGCTTTTGTGTGTGCCAAGTTCCTTCACAAAGATAAGGAGCTCTTTGCTGGGCGTAACACCACTATGTAACACACACAACAGGAGAGGACATATATGCAGCAATAAAAGAGATGCTGACAAAGAGGGACATAAAGTAGATCTGAAGCACATGGTCTGTCACCGCAGATGGTGCCCCTTCTATGGTGTTACAAGAGAGGGGGGCTGTGCCCTGGATGAAAGGGGACAATCCAGATATCATTTCTTACCACTGTCTCATCCATCAGACTGCACTCTGTGCCACTCCCCGTATTTTGCAGATTAATCACATGCCCCTTTCTCTCAAGTTCTGTTTGTATTTTTTCCTTGAAAGAGTTACTTTTTATTTATGTTTTCTGAAAATGTTCATGTTTTTTACTGGACCTCTGTGACTTTTAATTGAATACCCCTGCTGTAGGACTTATCCTTAAGGGAGCAGGGATGAGGTGCACAGAAGTCCATGGTCATTTAGGGCACGGGTCATTCATTCATTCATTCATCTTGGACTGCTTCATCCGCTGTGGGAAGTCGCGGGGAGCTGGACCCTATCCCCGCAGACTGAGGACGCGGGCAGGGGGGGGGACTCTGGACGCGACGCCAGTACACCGTGGAGCCAAAGAGACACAGACGAACATGCATGCACACACTCACTCCTCATGCAATTTGGAACAGCCAATTAACCTGAAGCACATGTTTTTTGGAGGGGGGAGGAAGCCAGAGAATCTGGAGAGAACCCACACAGACACGGGGAGAAAATGCAACCTCCGCACAGAGCAGGAAGCGAACCCGGAACCGCCTTGCTGTGCGGCAACAGTGCTACCCACTGCGCCACCGTTCCGCCAGGACAGGGGTCGGCAACCATAAATGTTCAAAGAGCAATATTGGACCAAAAAAAACTAAAATCGTATTAGTCTGGAGCCGCAAAAATGTATTAGCCTTACATGAAGGCAACACAGGTTGTAAGTGTATGTTACCTATATTAGCATACTATTAAAATGACTAGTAGGTTACAGACATATAATGAGATTCATGATTAAATATTAATTTTCCCTGCCCTTCTGAGTTAACATAATCGCAGAACAGCACTGTCTGTTAAAACCACTGGTTTGTTTTTAACACCCACCTGCCTGGCAATGCATTGCGCTAAAACGTGTGTGGCAGTCTATGATCTAAATCTTTGTTGACAGAAATGTTGAAATGTAGGCCTAATAGTCATATTCAATAAAAAGTGTCATTAAAAGTGTTTTAACAGTTTGTAAAGATTTTCAGCTATGAGTAGAATATCTATTTGTTTTCTTTTCAGTATTATTTTTTCATTTTTTGATTTATCCCCAGGGAGCCGCTAGGGTGGCGCTAAAGAGCCACGGGTTGCTGACCCATGCTCTAGGGCAGGGGTGTCAAAGTCAAACACACGGAGGGCCAAAAAAATGATTTGCTACAAGCGAGGGCCATACTGGCTCAATGCTTATTAAAACATATTGAAATGAACATAGCCTGTTGAACCAAGAGCTTACACAGTGTATATTATGTAATGATAAAATGTATAAAGCAATATTTTGTACGGCTCCGTCAGTAACTTCAAGGAGAAACATTAATATCAAGATAAATGCACTAGCGGGAACCCATGGAAATTTCATGATAAAACAATAATAAATCAGACTTTGTCTGTTTTCCCTTTTTTTCTTCGCCATCACAATTAAACAAACCGCTGTGTCCGACGAAGCCGTAACGGCTCTGTGTGTGTGGGACGGACGAGTGCGAAGACGAAGGTCGCTTAGGCGTTACAATCCGGCCATCCGGTTAGACTACTGGTGAATAACGCATTGGGGTTCCCCACACAACAACGTGAGGTCCGTCACAATCAAAGAATATATACCGCTATGTTTGACAAAGCCAAAACGGTTCCGTAAGTGAGAGACATGGACAAGCGTGAAGACCGCAGCTAACTCGGCTAGCGGCCTGAACTAGTGGCCTGAACTAGACAAGACATCACGTCTTGTATAAACAATTTAACTGAATTTATAACTGAAAATACGTTACTGCTCTGGGCCAGAAATAATTCATCACGAGCCAGATCTGTCCCGCTGGCCGTGACTTTGACATATGTGCTCTAAGGTAAAGTGGTATAATGAATAAAATACCGATCAAATGAAAGAAAGACCATAACTCTAACATTGTGATCCATGTACCATAATCACATGCATGAGGTAGTGTGGCAAATTTCTTTCTATAAATGAAATTAAAAATACAGCCTGTGGGGAAAAAGACCAGCACTTGCACTAAACTAGACAATAATCTAGTTTCAAAGTTCTATAGTACTTCAATAAAGTATTTCTGTTTTATATGCTGGGTTTTCTGCGGTGCACAGGCGTTGCACCTGGAGTGTACCCTACGTAATGCCCCAAGTCCACTGGGATAGGCTCCAGCAACCCTGCGACCGTGGAAATAAGTGGGCATTGAAGATGAATGAACGAATGCTGGGTTTTTTGTTATCCTAAAAAATAAAAGATGAAGAAACTTGTCCGTAGACTTGAAAAATCACGTTTTGCCATTTACATGACTGCTATGGTTAAGCACCTTTACAAAGCAGATGTATCATATTACTTTCTTTATAGTCTTGTTTCCGTGCTTCTTGGTATACTATTGGCCCATACCTTCATTGTTTGGATCAGCCCATCACTGAGAGTGACAGCCACACCTAGAATGATTCACCCACACTGAGAAGAGAGCAGCATGAAATACAAGTCATTCCCTCAAAGAGACAAAACAAGACCAACAAGTCTGCCCAGTACCTGAGAGAAGAGGCAAAGGAAGATGGGGGCAAACTTCATCTACATGCTGTGTTTCAGAAAGAATTGTCACTTAGAAAGTTTTTGCTCCTGTCACACAAAATAAACCAGACCACTGGCAGTTAACAGTCACCAAACTAAACCCATTTGGAGGATGTAAAAGTTGACTGATACAAAGAAACCAGTGATTCAAGCTGTTCTTGCTTCTAATTTATGAGGTTGCAGGAGATTTTTATTTCAAATCACCAGAGGTATATTTTGCCAATAACAGTAATACCAAATAATGGTGTAAGCAACCTCTCCTGCACTGCCTCCTCATCCACCAGCTTGATTTTAGATACTTGATGTGTCTTTTACTTTAGCATAGTGTACTGTTAACACGAACCAGCTTGTTTCTGTCAAAATAAAGAGGGTCAATCCACTCTAAACAAGTCCCAGATTTGACAGAGAAGTGACGTGTGTGTGTGTGTGTGTGTGTGTGTGTGTGTGTGTGTGTGTGTGTGTGTGTGTGTGTGTGTGTGTGTGTGTGTATATAACGCAACACTGGTCTCAGGTAACCTACAGTGATAAAACTTAATATTGCAAGAAAAGAATGATCAGCCTCATTGCTTCACCCATTACTTGTGACCCTGGTATCCCGTACACAATAATTCATGTCTTACACTTTTATCCAATTTGGAATGTACAAGCAGAGCCTTGTGATGAGCTGGCGTCTTATCAGGGTTTAACCCGCCTTTTGCCTAAAGCTAGCTGGGACAGGCTCCAGCAGACCCGTAACCTGCAAGGTCGATAAGCGGATGTAGACGATTGTCCTGACTACAAGAACATGAATGAACTGTACAAAAAACCCTTTTTTTAGTTGTGTCTTTATATTTCAGACCACCTCTGGCACACATTTCTTTAACTAATTACACACAGTATAATAGGAACATAATTTAGTGGCTGGGGCAGCCAATGTGCATGGACCTGTCTCATGCCTTTTGGACAAAACATTAATTTTGCCCCTTGTGAATTAATCAAGTAATGAAATTAAAGCAATTCATGCAGATTCAGTCAACAACACAATACTGTACCCCCTTAAAATAATCAATTACCTTTTATTTATATAGAGCTTTATCACATCTGAAGACATTTCAAAGTGCTTTACAGATAGAAAGCCAACAAAGGATAAGCATGATTTCTTGTTCGCTCTAATGTGAACAATAATGTCTGCATCGATCAGAGTATTTTCTAAAATACAACACCATGCCTTGCAACATGCTTACCTGAATTACATAATATACCTTTGGGCTTCAGCTGAGTACCATTAACTTTCAATTCAAGTATTAAACTACCACGTGTTTTCTTTCTGCAACTAATGAAAAAATACAACAACTACACCATTAGGGTCTCCGAGTCATCCAGTGAAGACGGAATGTAAGGAATGCCAAAGTGCTGGGTGAGTCTGATCTGAATTTATAACCCCAGTCACTGAAAGCTTCACAAGTATCGGCTTTGATCAATAAATATAAATACACTATAAATGTCTATTCGGATACAAGTCAAATAATGTTAAGTCGAGATGGATGCAGCTGTACGTGAGGAGCTTTTTGACGTTAGCTAGCCTGCTCCATTTATCTCAGGTCACTTCAATTAGGCTAACGTTGATTTAGCTAATACTGGCCGACAGACTATATTATTAAAGTGCATGGCGTCATCTACCTGCCAAAGGAAAATAGACGTAAAGACGTAAACGTAGACGTTCTTGTCAGCTGTTCAGATTATATCGATTTGAAATAGTAAAGAGAACAACACTTTGGAAACACAAGGCTGTCTGCTTAATTATGACGTGTTTGTAAAGTTAACAGCTAGTTTTTGCTAGCTAAGCTAAGTTTGCTAGCTAAACCATAAAGCTAACACATAGAGCATAAAATATTATTCACGCCAGGAGACGACTGTTTAGAGTCGTACTGTCCGTCCTACTGACATTATAAAGAAGAACAATAACGTAAAGCCGAACAACAGTATCCTCTTACCAGGGTCGAAATTTATTGTGCTCACCGAAACCAAAAGTCAACTTTCTGTTTACTCCAAGGCTTAGGCGAGATAGGGAAGTAATACAGCTTCCACCAAAGGAAGATGGGACTGGGATGCCTCAGGAGGAACAAGTGCACGAATAAAAAAAAAATGCGCCGGGCTGAAGGGAGTCGCTCTCACAGAAATCCCAGCCTCCTCTGGTGAGCGCTCCTCCTCTCGTATTCTGGTGAAGCGCATCTGTGAGTCCTGCTAGGATGGCACTGCATGTTCTCCTGTAAACCCGAGAGACTTGAGCAGCTAAAAGCTTAAATAACTTTTCCTGAGAAAAAAAGATCACTTCAGCACATTTGGTGTGAAATCTGTAATTGTTTTGAGTCGGTAACCAGGCAATACAGACACTATTTTATAGAGAATATTACTCTTATTGCATTTTCATCGCCTCTGAGGCATATTAGTCTAGACTACATATGTCAAAGTCAAGGCGAATCATTTATGGCCCGCCGGAGGATTTTTAATTACTATTAGAACCGGCCCATAGGCCACATCGGACCGCTGGTGTTTTGCGCGCACCAAAACGACATTCCCCACAATGCAACGATTGCGGAAGTGACTGCAGCGCAGCAAGTGCGGTTTTGGTTTCATTGTTTATCAGCAGGGCGGCACGTTGGCGAAGTGGGTAGCGCTGTCGCCGCACAGCAAATCGGTGCTGTGTTCGCGTCCCGCCCCGTGCGGAGTTTGCAAGCTTTCCCCGTGTCTGCGTCGGTTCCCTCCCCTCCGGGTTCTTCGGCTTTCTCCCACCTCCAAAATCATGCGCCTCAGGTTAATTGACCGGTCCCAAATTGACCGTAAGAATGAGTGTATAAGTGGTTGTCTGTGTGGCTCCATGGTGCACTGGCCTGGAGTCTACCCCGCTTCCAACGGGGGACAGTGGAAGAATTGTGGTTCAAATGCTTGAATTTTTTAAAAAACGGACAACTTTTATTTGACAAATGTCAATAAACAATAAATTAAGAGGCTGATGGATGAGATTAAATTGCAGGGAGCTAACATTAGAAATGATGCCTTACAGGGGTGTGCCAAGAAGGGGGCATGAAATCTGTTTGGCTATCCCAAGTGATGTCTTAATATTCTCAGTTATGTTTGAACCTCTTCAAAATGAGGTGAGATTTGAATTAAAAAAAAAGCTTTTTTTTCCCAAACATGAATTCTCAAATGCGATTTTTAAAAATATTTTGCTGAGGGTGCTGTTTTTGTGAGTACACTTTCTGTGGAGGATTGAAAGGATAAAATGTGGAGACTTCATTCAATATGTTTTATGAAAAACATCTCAAAAATATTTGAAACCCACTTATTGTAAGTCACCTGAGTAAAAGCTCAAGCTAAAAAAATATAGAAAATTAGACAGAAATAAGATAAATTCAGTGTAATATTGGTAACTAAAGTCCATATGACACATGTGTCTGCACGTGTGGGTGTCTCTGCATTACTTGCCCAACTTCTGTGCTCAGCAGCTGCCTTGGTCTTTTATTGGATTGCATTGTATAGGTAAAACAAGGTCCATAAGCCTGGTTTGAAGAGACACTTGCCAATGCAAACCTCACATTTTGCGCAGACAATTATAGTCTAAAAATGACTATATTCTGTTAAAATACAGTTTATATATATTCATTCATTTTCTTCCGCTGTATCTGCTGTAGTGGGTCAGTGGAGCTGGAGCCTATCCCAGCTGGCATAGGGCGTGACACGGGAAAATCCAGGCAGGATGCCAGCGTGTAGACAACTACACACACACACCCTCATTCCTGAAGCGCATACTTTTTGGAGGTGGGATGAAGCCGGAGAACCCGGAGAGAACCCATGCAGACACGGGGAGAACATGCAAACTCCGCACAGAGTGGGACTCGAACCCGGAACCGCCTTGTGCAGCGACAGCACTATCCACTGCGCCACCGTGCCGCCCAGTCCAGTTTATAATCTTTAAAAATAGTGTGTCTTGAAACACCTGTTATAAAGTATCACACTTCAATTACATTAAGTTTTTGTTCAGTACTGTAGTGGGAAACAATACACCAAAAAACATCTTCAGAATTCCAGCTTTGACAGGAGCTTGAACAGCAACAAAGTCATCCGGCACTGAATGTAACAGTCTCACTAAAAGAACCTGACATTCAAAATGTCCAGTTTGAAAACTTCTTTTGTTTGGGGACGGGAAACATCTCGGGAGTAGTTAAAATTGTCAGCTATATTTAATCTGTGCCTCTAAACAAACCCGATAGTAGGAATTCAAATAGTTTTCAGCTGCTTCACACTCATACAGTAGGTGGCAGTATGGAGTTTCAAAGATGGTTTGTAATCCAGCAAGAAAACGAAGAACAGGTTTGACCAGGTGGTCAGACAGTACAGGTGAAGTAGAAGACTTGTAAGATAGAATACTGTATGTCATTACAGCTAGAGAATATAAAATTATCTATATTTAGTCATTAATTCATAGCATTTCTTACATTTAAATGTTATGTCCCCAAGATGTAAGTCATTACTATTATTTATATATTAGGACAGTTGCTCAAAAAAATTGTTCATATTTTATCGCTTGCAGCAGAATGTATTGAGACTTGAAGCGGGTATTTTAAAAATAATGAATAAAATAGAACAAATTTTAATTAAAATTAAATTTTGGCTCATGAACAAATACCACACCTTGAAGACAGGCTGATTATACACAAAAGATGTTTGAAGATATTTTATCCTCCCACTCGACATACCTCCTAAAATTTAGGAATCCAAAATTGCTTTCTCTCTCCTGTATGCATATTATGGAATGAACAAAACTTTTTAGTGAGATGCAATTCTGGTATTACCATATTTTAGTTAATAGTATGTATGTGTGGTTCTGTAAAAAGAAAATCAATAGTTTCAGCAAATACCAATCTTACCTTGTAACTATTTTTGCCACCTGCTTATTGGTCACCTATTGGTCACCTGCTTTCATATTGAAATCATAACTGTCTTCAAACACACACAGTATTACAAGATATAAACTCAAGATTAACTGATGAAACTGCTACTGTCTGGAAGAACATGAATTCACAGAAGGAAAAAGAACAGAATGACCACCACGGCCTCATTGTGAATGCACTTTGCAGAACTATTAACAGCAATATTTTATTTGATCTTGATATGATGGGCAGACATTTGAAGCTGAGAATGTCAAACGCTGTTTTTCAGGGGAATCACATAGAAACATGGCTAACTGTGCACGCCTCTTTCACGTGAAAAGGAACATGTATTATTGGTTGATCAGGAGACCAAGAAAAGCAAATTAGTATGATTTTCTGGATTACAACAAATTAACAAAAGAGACTAATGTAAATATTTTTACTATGACCAGAAAAATCTCATGAATAATAAGATACAGTATTGACTATATACAAAAACATCAAAACGTATTCTTTCTCTCTTTATATATATATATATTCACACATACATATATACATACATACATATATATTCTCTCTACACATATACACAGACAGACAGACAGACAGACAGACAGACAGACAGACAGACAGACAGACAGACAGACAGACAGACAGACACACACACACACACATATATACACACACACACACACACACACACACACACACACACACACACACACACACACACACACACACACACACACACACACACACACAAACACACATACCTTTTATACCCACAAAAATATCCAAAGAAGCAGCTATTGGTCAATCTGTGGAGCTCGTCGTCTACCAAAACTGTTTTAATATCCTTCAGCTGTAAATGTGAAAACTCAAGAAAGAAAACAGGAAAAAACATGTGAATAAATTTCAATAATAAATCCTGTAGAAGTCCTGTGTTCTTTCTGTGTGTGGTTTTGGAATACTGCATTGTGAGGAGGTAAGCCACTTTGACCAGCTTCTCCAGTAAAACAGAGTTCATTTTAGTTCCTAAATCCTGTCACTTACTTGTGTCCAGAGACCTGGACAGTTTTGTGATGACTGATGTAGGCCTAAGACAAAATAGAAGAGCAATTAAAAAAAAAATGAAATGGCAAGCTTTTGTTGCATAGGGAGAAAAAGACCAGTCTGGACATAGGAAAGGACAATGGGTTTAGCAGCCTATTTGTTTGTCATGAATTTCTTTCACAGTTGAAGCCATTATCTACCCAGTTGAACAAAAACATGTCAAATTATATACAGTACATAAAATATAATCATGAACAAGAGAGGCACTGGATAATCCTTAAGTACAAAACTGTCCTCTGGAACCTGTGTGTGGACCTGCTGTAATGTGTATTTGTGGCATCTGAGGTGAAAAATAAGGTCCTGAAATATGTTCTGTTGAGCACTGAAGAGTTTGGTAAAATTGTGATCTGTATAAAATGAGAGCAAAAACAAAAATACAGTTAAATCTATAGCGCTGACACATTTACAAGAGATGTGTGCATTACATTAAGAGGGGCTGGACCGTGGTAGGGCTAGTATTCGTCCGTTGGTCTTTCCTCCATTCATGTGTGTGAATGGGATGTGGTGCTCCTCGTAACTGCCCCTCAAGCCCACAGAGGAGCCCTCATCTCTGTCCAAACACTTTTCCCTCTGGGAGTAAGACGAGGGGTCCAGAGGGATGCTCTCCATGTTTTCTATGTCCAGGTCCAAGTCTTCGCTTTCCGGAGGCTTATTTTCCTCACTGTAAAAGAAGGAAACCTCCTGAAAGGTCTGATGCAAGTCCTCACGTAGCATTTCAATGATCTCCTGGAAGGTGGGCCGGATCTTGGGATTATATTGCCAACACATCTGCATCAGGTTGTGGCTGGGTGAGGAAAGAAGAAGAATGAGGTCACAGTTAAATTATACAGATTTATGACTCATTGTTTGGGTGTCACTTATTTCTTTTTTAATCTTATTTACTCAATGCAAACCGCTGCCTGTCTTCTGTGGTTGTGGTACATAATGTAACAATTTATCTATAATTAACTTAAACTACAACTAATTTTTTTCTGTTTTTTTTTTTTTACAATTTTTAAATAAATGTGTAAACGCACATTACACACATCCTAGAACAAATGCCTTGTCAGTTCTATTTGTTAAAAAAAATAAAAAATAAAGCAAAACAACAAATACTCCAAAGTAAAAGTATTGTTTTTTTACTGAAAGTAAATTAAATTATTAATCAAATGAGAAAAAGTAGTTGCCTAAATATTTTCTGTTGATGTAATTATCAGTTTCATTTTTGCTGGTCTGATTCAGGCTGTCAAAGACTCAAAGGAAAATGTTGTCATTTGACTCACCTTGTCTGACTTAACTAAATTGTTGCAGTATAAATAGTATTAAACATCTCGGTGCACATTAACTCTGGCTATTCTAGGACTTACAGTCTATCAGCACAGTTGTCTGGCCGGTCCAGGTAACATCCATCCATAACAAATTTAAGGACCTGCTCATTGGACAGGCCCTGGTACGGCTGCTCGGCCAGTGTGCTGATCTCCCACAGCACAACCCCAAATGACCTGATAAACACCAACAACACAAAGAAAATGACAACAGGCCAATTAGCCATCAGACAGAACAGAGAGCAGGTAGACTGAGGACAGAAGAAGCCGGTCAACAACATGAGAGGAAAACAAATTAACTGCTCAAAATTGTATTTAAATACGTGTGTGTGTGTGTGTGTGTGTATACAGTATACATATAAGTTGAAAATTTGATTTCATTAAGTGACCTGCCATACCAAGTTAACTTTAATCAACATTGTTATTGTTGAATCTTTGAATACGCTGTATGAAAAAGGATTACGTTTTATCCTCCACAAACCCTGATCCTCAAAGTTTAAATTCAGAGCAGGTCCAAACTCACTTCATGCTCCCTTTTACACTGTTTGACACCTACTGCCACACAACATTTTTTAATGATATATACAATGCTAACCCCATGCACAAAGCCAAAATCGGAAGTTTCACTGACCAGCAGTCTGAATGTGCAGTGAAGACTCCATCCTTCAGTGACTCTGGTGCCATCCACCTGACGGGCAGCAAGCCCTTCCCTCCTTTCCTGTAGTAGTCTGTCTCATAGATGTCTCTGGTCATACCAAAGTCTGAGAGGAAAAGAGCATTTTCATCAGCTGCACTAATGTACAAATGAACCTCCAATTTAGCTTGTAAATGAAAGTAATCATAAAATTACTGTCCAAGCAAGATGCTGCAGTGTCTGTAGAACTAATGCTGATGTGGATCGACTAACCTACAGTATAGCACAATGACATAAAGATGGCCTGAGTTAAAGTGTTTCTAAAAATGTTCTAATAAACTAAATGAAGCAAATTACAGTAGTACCTTGACATACAGAGACCAGACATTCAGGTTTTTTGAGTTACGAGCCATTGTTCAGTCGATATTTTTGTTCAACATCTGAGCGACCATCTGAGTTTTGAGTTGTGCTTCAGGACACCACTGCTGGTTGGCAGATGGATAGAAAATCATTTGAGAACGGATGTCATTCTTGACCACGTGTTTTTGGATGGATACATCAGCTGAGAGCGCATTTTGTTCTTTCCCACCTGTTGTCCGCAGAGTAATGATGTAGCTTGCGTGTTCTTGTGACTCTTCGCCTCTTTTCACATTTTATCATTGTTCACGTAACATATATAATCAATTATGCACAGGTGAAGTATGCATGTCTATTGGTCGATAAAGAATGTTGTTGTTTTTTTGTCATAAACTAGGGGGTTTGGGGCTTTTTTAAAAGGCTGGAATGGCTTCAAATTATTTTAGTTATTTTAAATTGGGAAAAATTGTTTTGAGTTAACAAGCATTTTGACTTACAAGCTCAGACATGCATGAATTAAACTCGTATCTCAAGGTACAACTGTATTATAAAATGCACACCTCCAGGGCTCACAAAGCATTCGTCACATTTCATACTGTCCAGCAATGTCCAGATATTGTTTGTCCAAATATGGGCATTTGGTGGTGGCACACAAATGGTCGGATTTTGTTTTAAATACGAATTTGACAACAAAGGCCGAACAGAGGACATTTAGGCCCCATTGTAATAGAGCCATGCCATGTGATATGAAAAATACAAATAAAACACTACCAAGCAGTAATCAGCTGCTGCACATGACAGCCACATCCAACACTATTGTGCTAAACTTACCTCCTATTTTGACAGTGAGATCATGAGCTACCATGCAGTTCCTGGCAGCCAGATCTCTGTGGACAAACTTCTTGGCATTTAGGTAAGCCATGCCATCCGCAATCTCAGCAGCCATTTGGATCATCTCCTTGAGAGTAGGCGGTGGACGCCCAGGGTTGTTCTGTGTGGCAAAAGAAAGAATGTGAATGCCTAACTTCTCAACACAGAGATTTACATAATTTCAAATGGTAAGACCTAGATTTATTTAGATTTGAAACTTGGAAACTTTTAACAAAAATAAATTGTCTATTATGAAAAATTTAGGTATTATACCCACTTATTCCACTTTAAATGAAATCTGTATATGTTCCTACTTCAGAGGATCATAAGTTGTCATTTTAAGTTAAATGTATTCATAGCACCAATCAAGATCAACAAAGATAAAGTGTAGAAGTAGATCTGTTTTTTGGTCAGTAGAGAATCTTGCTATCAGTTTGTTTTGGCCTTTATTTTAATTCCCCACAAGGGCCATCTAAACCATCACAGTTTTGAAAATATATTAATAAAAGAAGAAATGATACTACTGGTATAATGAAAGTATGTTCTAAAATTTACAACACCCCCACCCAAAAACCACAAAAAACCACAAAAGAAACAGATGGCAGCATACTCTATTCTATTTATGAGGGCACCATTAACAAACATAAAATGCAAAAGTGAAAAGAGGAAGTTAAGAAGAAGAAGTATCAAAGTTCAAACTAAAACAGATCAGATCCGATTTCATATTCCATCATGACTGAGTGATCAGAATTATAATTTCAATACTTCAGCATCAGGTCGCAGACAGCGTAGGTAGCTCTTCAGGTCTCCGTGGGTCATCAGCTCCATCACCACCAGGGTGGGCTGGCCTTTAGACACGACGCCCAGCAGACGCACCTGACAGACAAGACCGGGGGCTTAGATTATGTCTGTCGTAGTAACAGCTCAGATCTGTTCTTCGGAAGAAGAACAAGAATCTGCAAATTGTTTAAGATGTTGTCTCTTCTTACCACATGGTAGCAGCTGAAGGCCTTCATGACTGAGGCCTCGTTGAGGAACTCGATTCTCTCTCTGAGACTTGCTGACTCGTTCACTGTCTTCACTGCTACACGGATCTCCCCCTCACCCTTGACAATGTCCTTGGCGATGCCCTCATAGACCATGCCGAAGGAGCCCTGTCCCAGTTCCCTCAGAATGTTTATCTTTTCTCTGGCCACCTCCCATTCATCCTCCTCGTACACTGAAGAAACATTTCCAGGAACATGTTACATATACAGCTGATGAATGCAGGTTTAGAAACAGGAATATGTCATTGGAAAGTTCATCAGTTGTCAGACCTCTCCTATTTCTTTTTCCAACGGTGAATTTAACTTTAAAATTCTGAAAGCAATCTGTTTAAATTTAGACAGTTCACTCACCATCATTAGCACTGAGATACTCTGGGTTTGAAGAAGCGTATATTGGACCACTGGGCCCTTGGGTTTGACTAGGAAAAAAAAAGTATTTAATGACAGCACAAACAGAATCTGACATATGAAGTAAATAAACATGATAATTGTATACTTCTTCTTGAACATGATGAATCCTATGGTGGACACACACAGCAGTAGGACAAAGCAGATAATTGGTCCAATGACAATCTTGAAAATGTAGAGAGGGTCACCTGTTGAACACATTTACACGGACAGTGAGCTCAGTTGAAGAACAAAAACAAGCTGTAATGAAATCTCCCTAAACTGCCGAACAGCATACATCATATGTGATGTTTATGAGGACTTGGTGGTATGGGGTGTCATTGGGAAATGGGGGTGTCATCATTATCATGTTATGATATTATCGGGGCGGCAGTGGCTCAGTGGTAAAGCAGGCGGTAGAGCGGGCCGTCCTATGATTTCAAGATCGGTGGTTCGATTCTCGCTCTCGCCCAAAAAATACCCGGAGGTGAGCTGACAGTGGGAGGCGTCAGCTCACCTCTGGAGCACTGCCGAGGCACCCTTGAGCAAGGTGCCGTCCCCTTTACAAATTGCTCCTTTGAGGCGCACCAAGATGGAGCTGCCTGCCACTCTACCTCCCTTGCATGCCTACAGGCCCCCTTGTGTGTGTGTGTGTGTGCTACAGGGGCCTGTACACACTAATATATATATGTGCATGTGTTTGAATCATTAGCTAGAGTGTGCATTCTTAATTTCCCTTCGGGGATCAAAACAGTATATTAAAATTAAATTTAAAAAAATGTTAATATTCTGATTTATACATTGTGGATAGCGGCTGCTTACATCAGGATATGAAAAAGAAGTGGAAGAAGAGGAAGAAGAAACTATTATTTATTTAATTCATTAAAAATATAATTGTGTGTGGTCATAAACATAATGTTTCCATTGTTTTACATCTGTTTACTTTTTATTATTTATCATAGTTATTTAGCGTATGAAGACTATTAACCATGTTCCTCACTGAAGTCACACTGTTTCATACCTACAATAGATTATTTTATGCCAGTTCTGTGGACATGTGTACATTTCATGTTTTAGTGTAGTATCGATGGAAATTATTCTGCAAAATGTGTTAAAACTGTACAAAATTATATCACGTTTCTATTGAAAATTTCCTTGCAAAAGATTCAGTGCTGCTGTCTGACAAACCTCCATATGGATCACATCTGTTCCTGTTGAGTGTAAAAAATCATTTTAGATGTATCTGATTTATGTTTTAGATATTTTTCTACATGGATTAAACAATGCACCACAATAACTAGCATGAAGTGACGAATCCAGTTTGATTTGGGACACAGATTTTTTAATTACATTTCTTAAAAATTTTATATACTGATTTGATCCCTGAATGGAAATTAAGAAGGCACACTCTAGTTAGTAGATAGACAAAGTTTACAGTAGATGGAGACCTACTTGGATCCTGGACGCTGAAGTACGTGGGCTCGGTCCAGGAACCGTTTCCAGCCAGTGACGTGGCCCTTATCCTCACTGTGTAGTTCCCAGGATGCATTACTTTCAGCTTGCAGCCACGAGTCACTTTGTACATGTTCCTCGACACGCAGTAGTGCAGCTCCTGTGAAGAACAACACTGAAGGTCAGCCAGTGCACAAAGACAGGAAGAAACCACACCATATAACAACTATGGTATAATTTCCCAGTTCCAAACAAGTTACAAACTCATACGATAACATAAATTCCACTGTCCAAACTGCTGCACATCTTTAAAAAGGTAGGCACACATGTATGCAGTGTTCTCGTTTACGTGCATTCTTGCATCTTTTACGTATTTTTTGACAAGGACCCATGATCATCTAACAGCGTGTGTCCCTTGGATGCAAGCTTTAAATGCACTTCCATTCAACAAAAATATTCCACAATATTTCCATTTCTACACTTAAATATTGAGTTCGGAAATCGCTATTATGTTTTAATCTTGCGTGAGAAACCCGCTGGAGTTTCTCGTCACAAGACTCACCTGAGTTATTCTGTCTTATTAAATTCTGCCAAAAGATAACACGGCCTCTGCTCGTTTTACACACTGCGGTGAGAGCAAGGAGTTAGTTATACCTTCCAGGAGTACAGAGCAAGGGTCGAACCCGGATCTGCCGTGTTGTGAGGTGACAGCGCTAACCACTGCGTCACCATGCCGCCCGGAGAATATAGTAAATGAATTAAAGGCAAAGAATACGATTGAGTGGAAAGCAAAAGTGAAAAAAAACCTGCATTATATCTTTATTTCTAAAATTGTTTTTTAAATGACTACCAGGTTCAACATTTTGATAAAACATATATAATAAGATAACTTTACTCTTTTTCTTCTTTTTATTTAAACAGTTATGACATTGTTATTAATAAAATCATTAAAATTAACTGTTTAGTTTTTATATTGTACTATTGGGAAAACAATCCTTGCATACGGTTTTTACCATATATTGTTATTACTTTTGGCATGCATAAACGTCAAGTTGGGATGCCCAATATTTTTCTTGAAGCACCTCCCAGGGATGCACTACTTTCTTGAGGTAAAATGAACTCTGCATGTGATGTTATTTTTTTCACATTCAATAGCAACCAGCTGATTTACAGAACTGTCTCTATAGCAACTAAAACATCATGTGACCCTAAAATACATTATCTCTTAAGCTGATCAACCGACTGACATTCGCGAGACCATTAACTCAAAAACCAAAAAACATGTCATATATTGAACATTGTCTAATGTTTTCTGTGCTGCATGATTTGATTTAAAATTCTCATTGTGCAAAAACCTTTTTTCATTTGTAGCTTGAAGCATTAGTATTAAAGAGAATGGGGAATATACAGTAAGTAAGATTTGATATGGTAGCAAGCAGAGCAAGTACAGTCACAGCTTTTATGCTCTGTGCATCATTTCTTCAAATTTTAAATCTTGTCAATAAGATTTACTTGTATTATTTATTACTTGTATTCATTATTTGAAAATTGTGCCTAGCCAGCAAACAAATCAGTGCAACTGCATGAAGACATATACTGCAGCATACATACGTATCACTGTCCTCCGTCTGACTACTGTGATTGTCTCTTGTTGCCTGCTTTCACCTCATATATACCACTTTGTCACATTGATTTTTGTATTGTACATACTGGTCTCTATGCCTATATCTCTGGTTTGCAGGTTTCAGTCAGTGTTTAATGATGCAGCACAGTATTGCTGTAGTCTAGATTTGTCTGTCATGTATTGTGACCCTCTGAGTTGTATATGATAATGAGTACTACATAAATTACTTTGGAAGGCATTCAAGATGCCAAACATATTTCGCAACTAATGTATATGTTTATGTATATGTTATGTATATGTTTACAATGAATAAACTTATAGAAACATAAAAACACTAATACAAAACTAACAGCAGGTGTATGTGTCTGTTGTGTATTCTCTTACCTCACTGTCTCCCAGCCTCTTGTAATTGACTTCATACAGAATGATCATACCATTAGGGGCAACAGGCTCCTGCCATGTGATGTGCACTGTACTTTCTGTCACCTCATATCTGATGGGACCCACAATGTCATCGGCTTTGTCTGGGAAGATAAAATCAGATTAATTTCTATCAAAACAGTGTTACCTCACACCATCCTCTGTGTGAAAATAAAAGCTTGACCACATTGATCAACGTCCAGTGAAACTGATCATTTGCTGTATAGGTTGACTATTGGATTACTGTTGAAATAGGATTGCAGATGGGGAGAAGGCTGCAAAAAGTCAACACACCAGAGCTTTGCCCTTTTTTTCAGTAGACATACTGTACTGTGACTCAAAAATGCTACATCAATTTTTATTCCGTATTTATAAGCACATATTTGTGACCGTGGTTCATTTCAACAGCTAGTTGTAGAAATAGTTATGACACTTTATGACTCTTTACCCCAATGTCAGTATTATTTGGGACAGGAAGTAGGCATATGAACTTAACAAAAACACAAAAACAAAGGCTCACATAAAAATATATAATCTCAGTCACAAAATTCTGCAATAATTTTGTTCAATCAAATAAACAATATTTCTATCAAAGCTGTGTTTCTGGTTATATGGAGTGTCTGCAACCCACTAGATTGTATTTTAGAGACAGAAAGGTTTCGCTTTTTGAGATAGGAGATGAAATATCATAAACCTTGAGAATTATAACAGTAACAGCAGCAGAAAGACCACGAGTGTTTTCACCTTCAGGCAATGTGCGGGCACTGACATATGCTGCCATGCTGCAACGGGAGGGGTCGCTTGGATGGTTGCAGGCATGGATCTCAATCTGGTAGCTGGTGAAGTGACGCAGGTTGGAGATGACAGTCGACCCCATTGCTTGGACAGTGACCACAGTCTTGGTGCTTTCAAAGGTCTCTTCCCCCTCATCCTCAGGGATTACTGTGGCATGCGGAGGGCTCGGGACAGTGGGGAGGAAGGCGCGTGTTTGATTGGCAATCCCCATCACAGAGCGTCGCTGTCTCGGCCGTCTTCATGAGAAAGGGCAAATTCAGAATCAAATCACAAACGATTGATATGAAGGACGTAAGACAAAAAATTGAAAAGGAACTAAAAAGCTGCCAACAAGCAAACAGGCAGAACCACAGTGAGTAATAGTTCTAATAGTTTGTCTGATGCATGAAGAACTTCAGAAACTTCCTCCGCTGTCTGACTTCTGTAACTTCATCAATCTGTACAGAGGGACACTATCTTCACAACATGATTGGCCGTTTGTCACATGTTCTTTCAATTTCTTCCAACAGCTGGTGTTGACAGCTGGTGTTTCATTCCCTTTCAGGTTAAATATGAATACTATGGAATTCCGATGTACCCCACATATTGTTCCTTCCTGAGTTTCTTTTTACTGCTAAAATATTTACACTATATTTAATGTTGTGCTGTTTTTCAACACAGCTAATAGGTGAGCTAGTCAGACAATACGTTAAAAGAAACACCTAGTACCCCAATAACATTTCAATAAGATATTTAGACATACGTGTTAAAAGGCTTAGTTTAGCTTTAGTCCTATTATTTATTCTTCTATTTTATGAAGCGCTTACCATGATTCAACCACCAAGCCCAGAATGGTACAAGGGTCATTTCGTGTGTGAGTAATTGTGAATGTGTGAGTCCAACCTGACTCAAGCCGCAACTTTCCTAAATAAAGTAATTATGAAACCTTATGCTGTTCTCCCAATTTAATTCTGAAGAGGAACGACTGTTGTCTTACTTGATCTCAAAGACTTCATTGTGGAGGTAGTTCTCAAAGGTCTTGCGGTACTCTGAATCCTCTTTCTCTTTCTTGAGCTCCTTGTCAGTTTTAGGGCAAGCACAACAACGTTTCCCTTGGCCCTGCTCCTCAGTCTGGTTCCTCTTCTGCTCCTCATCACTGTCCACCTGAGTGGGCACCCGTGATGGTAGCTTCATCCCTGGTGAAATGGAGTCCAAATCAGATAAAAAGCAGTGCCTAAATAAACCCTCCAAAACGCATGGTTTTAAGTTGTCTTCTTCTCCTTTTGGCTTTTCCCTTCATGGGTCGCCACAGCGAATCAGTTGCGTCCATCTAACCCTGTCTTCCTCATGTCCTCTTTCAATACATCAATAAACCTCCTCTTTGGTGTTCCTGTAGACCTCCTGCCTGGCAGCTCAAAACTCAGCATCCTTCTACCAACATATCCACTATCTCTCCTCTGGACTTGTCCAAACCATCTCAATCTGGCCTCTAACTTTATCTCCAAAACCTCTAACATGTGCTGTCCCTCTGATGTACTCATTCCTGATCCTATCCATCCTAGTCACTCCCAAAGAGAACCTCAGCATCTTCATCTCTGCTACCTCCAGCTCTGTCTCCTGTCTTTTCCTTAGTGACACTGTCTCTAGACCAAACAACATCGCTGGTTTCACCACAGTTTTATACACCTTTCCTTTTGTTTTAGCTGAAACTCTTCTGTCACACATCACACCTGACACTTTTTTCCACCCGTTCCATCCTGCCTGTACATGCTTCTTCACCTCTTTTCCCACCCTCCGTTTCTCTGTACTGTTGACATTAAGTACTTAAAATCCTCCACCTTCTTGATCTCTTCTCCCAGTAACCTCACTCTTCCACTTGGGTCCCTCTCATTCACACACATGTACTCTGTCTTACTGCGGCTAACCTTCATTCCTCTCCTTTCCAGGACAAACCCTCCACCTCTCTAGTTTCTCCTCCACCTGTTCCCTGCTCTCACTACAGATCACAATGTCATCTGCAAACATCATAGTCCATGGAGATTCCTGTCTAACCTCATGTGTCAGCCTGTCCATCACCATAGTGAACAAGAAGGGGCTCAGAGCTGATCCCTGATGCAGTCCCACCTCCACCTTGAACTCCTCTGTCACACCTACAGCACACCTCACCACTGTCTTACAGTCCTCATACATGTCCTGCACTGCTCTAACATACTTCTCTGACACTCCAGACTTCCTCAAACAATACCACAGTTCCTCTCTGGGCACCCTGTCATAAGCTTTCTCCAGATCTACAAAAACACAATGCAGCTCCGTCTGGCCTTATCTGTACTTCTGTATTAACATCTTCAAAGCAAATACTGCATGTCTAGTACAGTACTCCTTTTTTGGCATGAAACCATACTGCTGCTCACAAATGCTCACTTCTGCCCTTAGTCTAGCTTCAACTACTCTTTCCCATAACTTCATTGTGTGGCTCATCAGCTTTATTCCTCTGTAGTTGCCACAACTCTGCACATCTCCCTTGTTCTTAAAAATGGGCACCAGCACACTTCTCCATTCCTCAGTCATCTCCTCACTATAAAAGATCCTGTTGAACAACCCAGTCAGAAACTCTACTGCCAACTGTCCTAGACACTTCCATACCTTCACAGGTACATCATCAGGACCGAGTGCCTTTCGACTCTTCATCCTCTTCAATTCCCTCCTCACTTCATTCTGACTAATCTTTGCCACTTCCTGGTTCACAACAGTCACCCCTTCTAGTCTTTGTTCTCTCTCATTTTCCTAGCTTATCAACTCTTCAAATGACTATTTCCATCTTCCCATCACACTACTGGCACCTGTCAATACACTTCCACAACTCCCGCTCATAACTAACTCACTCACTATCATCCCCCACGAGAACTTCCCCACAACTCAAAACATACGCAGCCTAAGGCCCAGGGCAACATGAAAATAATAGCATTTACACAGGTTATCACAAAATCATATTACTGTACAATAAATAAGAATTAAATATAGAATTTTACTGTAATCGTATTAAAATATGTACGTATAGTTCCAATATCTACTGTTAAGAGTCACTCGTAATTCACATGATTGTTTTGAATTCAGATTAGTTAACAGTAAGCTTTTGCTCCTTTTATACTAATCCTTGAAGAAGACAACATTTCAAGGAACTCTCGACCAGTTTTTTTAAGGGCAACTGCAGCCAGAGTCAGCAGTTGATTTTGATGACACACTGTCCGGTAAAGTAGCACGATAATAAAATTAACCTTTAGAGAAAAGGAAGAGGAGGAGGAAGAGCAAGGAGTTATTGTCGGTCAGAGATGGAAATGGAGTTTCATCAGATATCGTCACCACTACCACTATCTTCACTAGCCATTGTTTTAAAAGCCACGATAAACAGCAACATATCCAAAAGGGTAAGAAGCTTGATGTGCTGAGAGGCTCAAAGATAAGACAAGAACAAGAGGGAGAGAAAAGTCTTTGAGACGCGCATACGTAACGGTGCTGCTTGGCAGGGGTTGCAGCAGAAAGCAGAACTGCAATAGTTGGGCATGGCGGCTTGCGGTTGTTTGTATCTCCAAATGTCCTATGTCAAATGTTTGTATCTTGAGAACTACCTGTATATAATGTGACTTGATTTATTTGGATTACAAAAAAAGAAATAAAATAGAATAAACCTGTCACAGAAAATTAGATCACCAGTTCTATAGACTGTCCTTGCAGTAAACAGCCTTTGAATAATAAGAGCTATTCTACTATTGGAAAGATGTCTGTCTCTCTGAGACAAACACACAAACCCACTAAAACTGAAGCAGAGATGAGGAGAGGACAGCCATAAATAATAATGCCACTCACCCTTCTGACAATAGTCAAACTTGTAGAGCTCACTGGCCTCAGGCTGCCGCTGGCAAAACACCAGGTAGTGTGTGATGTTACCGTTGGGGTCATTGGGTGGTTTCCATTTTAGGATGATCTGAGAGGAAGAGTTGGATGAGGACATGGGATCCAGAGGGACTGAAGGTTCTGGGAAGACATCATAGGAAAATATAAGAAGAGATTTCATAAGTGGGAATACTTTCTTCTCAGGTGGAAGAGGTTTCATTCTGACTTTTCGAAAGAAAAGAGGAACATGTCATTCATTAGAAAAACTGTATGTTTACTGGGGATTGTATCAGTTAACCTCTACAAATAAAATCTTTGGAGTTAGAGGATTCAAAGATAAATTTAAAAAGTTTAAATTTAACTTGCATTTCATAACAACACAGACACTGGCAGGACGCTGTTATGGAGAAAAGCTCTCTCTTCTGGGTATCTACTGTGTTTTTTCTATATTTATATCTTCCTCATATTTTAGTCATTTCCGGTGGTAACCCTCAATACGAGGATCGGATGTTCTTATGTACACTGCCTGGCCAAAAAAAAATTTGCCACCAAAAAAGTGACACAATCATATTTTGTTTGACCAAACTTCAGCTTTGATTATGGCATGCATTCCCTGTGACATTGTTTCGATAAGCTACTGCAAGTTATTTCCATCCAGTGATGCATTATTTTTTTCATCAAGGTCTTACATTGATGATGGAATCTGACCACTGGGTAAAGCCTTTCCCCGCACGTCCCAAAATATCTCACAATTTCAGCCCAGTGAATCCTGCATTGTCATCTTGGAATCTGGCCGATCAGGTCAGGTCCAAGTTCAGCAACAGTATGTGTTCAAAGAATGAGGTCAGCTGACTACCTGAATATACTGAATTACCAGGTTATATTATGATTATATCATAAATGGATTTCTTTCTTCCCGATGCCACAGGCATATTGCAAGACAAACAGTAATGTTATTTCTATTTTTCTGTTTATATGATGCATTTCTACTTAATGAAAAGAGATTTAAATGACTAATGCAAGAGGCACAATAAGAATAAGCCAGTCTAGGATTTTCATCCATCCAACAGGTCATGGCGAAAGGCCACCCTCCAGAGTCTGAGTCCTGCCCAGGAGTTTCTTCCTCATTAGGGAGGCTGCTCGGAGGTTCTGTTGTTGTTGTTTTTTTTTTTTGTGAAAGTGCTTTGAAATGTCTGTTGATGTGATTGAGCGATTTATAAATAAAAGTTGATTGACAGGTGGCAGGGGACTGCCAAACTCTGGGTAGAGATTAATAATAGTTACATGACTGATGCTGATACTTTTCACAAAGTGGTGCTTTTTCCTCCCAGGCAAGCTGACCTTGTGCTAAGGACATGCTGTCAGCAGTCAAATTGACAAAAACACCACCGGTGTGGATTCAAGACAGCCCCTAAAGTCACTGCACACTGGTACAGGAGGGATACTACGTCTTTTCCACCACAGGAACTGAATAAATCAGTGTTCCTCATACATAAGTCAAACATTTTTTTAACTGAAAAGCTTTGCTTGAGATTCTATGTTGTTTTTCCACTGGGTTTTATAAAAACCAGTATTCAAAATAAATTCAAATTCTCATGGGGTCGTAGTTTGGTAAGCAAGCAAATTTCAAAAAAGATAATAAGGAATATTGATTTAATTTCATTTTTACATGTAATGACTCTAAAACATCAAAGTCAGGGTATTCAATTTCCGTGTTTAAATGACAGAGATTTATTATTTCCTCGTGACAAGAGGAAAATTCAGGTCAAAGAACCAGCCCCCAAACTGGAAACCTGATCCTGTGAAGGAAGAAGACATGATAATGAACTAAAATCTTAATATTTACTGGTGGCATTGGTGCGAACATAGATGATCTCGCTCTTGGCTCCATGGACCTGGTGCTCATCAGAGGCCGAGAGCTGAGTCTTCACCATTATGGCATACTGCGTCCAGGGCTTTAGTGGCAGGATCAGATGACCTGGTTCAAATTGCTCTTTGTCACCCTCTGTGGCTCGGAGTGGAGGCTCCACGTCAGCTATCACCCAACTGTTGGATCCACAGGCGTCCTGACCGTCAAACTCAGTTACGTTCTGAAAAGGCCTATTGAGGAGACAATATTAATAGTAACAAAAAGAGGAGGTAGTTATATGTAAGCCTAAACTGAGTTTCAGGTGACAAAGATATTGGGTTTCAGCTTTATAATTTATTGTAAGAATGGACTGCAGTGGCTTATCCCTATAAATGACACTGTTTCAAAGGAAGGATAATTTCATGATCCTGATGTTTCTTAGGGCTTTTATCAGTTTCATTGCTGGAAATGTGAACTGAATTGACTGATGAATCCATGAATCAATCAATCAATCAATCAATCAATCAATCAATCAATCAGTCAGTGCTTTTACAGAGAGAGAAAACCAACAGGAGCCTCCGGAGCAAGCATAAGTGACAGCGATGGGGAAAAACTCCCTTATTGAGGGAGAAACTCCGAGAACAATCCAGATTCTGGAGGGTGGAGCCAAACTCCTGAGGGCGATCATCCACCTTGACCAGTTGGGTGGAAAAGGAAATACAATGGGTATAGGGACAAAATTGTCTGATTTATGTCTCCTCCTTCTTTTCCTCTTGGCTTTTCCTTCAGGGGTCAACACAGCGAATCAGTTGCCTCCATCTAACCCTGTCTTCTGCATCCTCTTCTCTCACACCAACTACCTTCATGTCCTCTTTCACTACATCCATAAACCTCCTCTTTGGTCTTCCTCTAGGCCTCCTGCCTGGCAGCTCAAAACTCAGAATCCTTCTACCAATATATTCACTATCTCTCCTATGAACATGTCCAAACCATCTCAGTGTGGCCTCTCTGACTTTATCTCCAAAACCTCTAACATGTGCTGTCCCTCTGATGTACTCATTCCTGATCCTATCCATCCTGGTCACTCCCAAAGAGAACCTCAGCATCTTCATCTCTGCTATCTCCAGCTCTGTCTCCTGTCTTTTCCTCAGTGACACTGTCTCTAGACCAAACAACATCGCTGGTCTCACCACAGTTTTGTACACCTTTCCTTTCATTTTAGCTGAAACCCTTCTATCACACGTTACACCTGACACTTTTCTCCACCCGTTCCATCCTGCCTGAACATGCTTCATCACCTCTTTCCCACACTCTCCATTGCTCTGGACTGTTGACCATAAGTACTTAAAATCCTCCACCTTCTTGATCTCTTCTCCCTGTAACCTCACTCTTCCACTTGGGTCCCTCTCATTCACACACATGTACTCTGTCTTACTGCAGCTAACCTTCATTCCTCTCCTCTCCAGGACAAACCTCCACCTCTCTAGCTTCTCCTCCACCTGTTCCCTGCTCTCACTACAGATCACAATGTCATCTGCAAACATCATGGTCCATGGAGATTCCTGTCCAAAAAAATTAGAACTGTCCTCTAGATCTTTGTTTGAAGTTAATTTTTATTATATATTAAGAACTAAGGGCACCTCAAAACATTAACGGTTGACAGATATCTAATTGTAACCAACTGACTCAATATTAACTTACGCTTCTTTGTAGAGGACCATGAAGCCCAAAAGGTCTCTGAAGTCTGGAGGCCAGAAAGGTTCCCACTTTATCATAATTTTATCGCTCATGGTTCGAATCAGGGTGAACTTCAGCAGATGGTTCTCACCTGAAGAAAGGCATAGGTTAAAAGTTCAACATGGAGCACGTATTAAAATCTGTATGTAATCTCTGTTATGGAGTGCTATTAGCACTTCATAATACCCCTGTGGACCCACCACCAACAGGGCAGACCAATAGGGTGGGGTGTGCTGCAACATGGGTGGCAATGACGACAGGGGGTCATTATGGACCAGACCCGAGCGCTGCCAAGGTGCCCTTGGCCAAGGCGCCATCCCCTTTTACAAGCTACTCATTAGGGCACACCATGAAGGAGCTGCCCGCTACCCTACCTCCCACTCAACTTCATGCATACAGGTCCCTTGTTTGTGTGTGTTACGAGTCTGTACACAATATATACATGCAAACAAACAAGTGTGATAGACTGGATTAATAATTTCCCTACAGGGATCAGTAAAGTTAATTAAAATTAAAAAAAATTAGCACTAAAATTAAATTTAATTACATTAAAATCCAGCTACAACTGTTCAGGGCCAACGTTCTTACATGAAGCCTGGTCTCCATTGGTCTTGGAGGCAATGTCATTCTTGACTTGCCGCTCTTTGGTCCCAGTCACCTCCTCCATCCTGCGGATGTCAGTCATACAGAGTTTGGAGTTGTAGTGGAAAAACATGCGTCCCTGCAGGATGCTCAATTTGTGTTTGGACCAATCCCAGAGCTGCCGCAGGTTTTGGTTATCCAGTGCATAGAATGAATAATTCCTGGAAAAGATCAGACAAGATTACAAGGACCTATTTCAGTTGGGGTATTATTATGGAGCTTCTTCAGTAACATGAGAAGTAAAGTATTTCAGTATGGTTAGCCTACAATTTGCATTATCATCATTTCTTTGCCATTCTTATTGTAATTGTTGCTCGCTGTGTTACAAGTTTCTTCCATCATGTTTGAATAAAGCCTCACATTTGATTTAGGAAAGTATCAAAAAACAGCTACCACAGAAAGTCATTTCGAAAATGGTCAGTCCTGGTTTTAACTCATAATTACAGGAGGAGGCTCTGACATGGCAAAGATGAGATGGGCTCAAGAGATGGAGTCTCACCCGACTTCCTGTTCCTCTCCACGAATAACACGAAGTTTGCGGAAAAATGAGAGTGATACGAGGGCATAGGAACGTCGTATTGTCAGGTAGCCAGTGATCTCCTCCAGCTGGCCCAGGTTGGCCTCCAGTTCAGCTGCTATGTTGTCTGCAGGAAACCAAAAGACACAAGTCTACACTAACTTCTGCAGGCTTAGAACTAACAATCAAAAGTATCTGTTTGATGGCACCAACTTGTCAGTTTCTCAACTGTAACAACTCTTGCAAACCTTTAATCGTTATTTGCATTGTCTGTTATTTTTTTCTGTATCAAATGATTGATTGATTGTATTGGAACTGATTATTAAATAGTTTTTCTCAACTGTGCATTCATTTCATTCATTCACATATCATTTCTGTACACTGATGTGTAGTGTTGAACTATTTGCCTAATCTTAACCCTGATTAACAGTAAAACAAACCAGTGACTCACTTCCTCCACGCAGGTTAATGGCAAGGCTCCCGTTGAGAACTGTGCAGCCTCTTAAATCCTGGGCAGCCATGACAGAGTCTACGGTGTGCAGACCCATACATACCTTAGGACAAAGCCCTGCACAGGGAGTGCAGTTGATCCTACAGAGCAAAGGAAAATTTGCAAATAAGAAAAAAAGTACCTCTTACAACAAATTATAATAGTATTCAAAATGTATGGAAATTTAAAGTACAGTAATCCCTCAGTACTCGAGGTTAATAATTTCCAGGACCACCAGCAAAAAACTAAATCTGCAGCTTGTCAGACTCACACAGCAAGAACAGATTTCAGGAGTGATATTTTTACTTATTTCAAAAGAGGATTTGACACAATTATAAAATAATGGACTATTTGCCATGTCTCTAATGTTTTTTCTTTCTTCATGAGGTTTGGATACCTTTGTATGACAACACTTGAGAGGGCCAACAAGGCAATTACAAAGAACAAGGTGTTTCTTTTGTAAATGCCAAATCATGGAAGTTTGACAGCAGTGTAATGTCATGGAATTCATGACATTACACTACTCTGCAAATTATAAATGAATGAAGGCCAATGCATTTTTCTTGTAATGATTGTATATTTAAGAGATCAACAAAGACTAAACAACAAACTAACCAACCAAGTGACACCAAAGTCATTTGGTCTTGAAAATATTGATAGAATCAAAGACATTGCTTCTCCAACTGGCTCATAACCTTCCAATCCATCTTGATCCTTCCTCTTTCTATCTCGCCATGGGCAGCTTTAGGATAGAAACTCATAACTTCTTTGAGTTTCTTGCTTACCCTCAGAGCACTTCTAATTCGACAACATGGTTTACCACCAATTATGGGAGAGAGATAAGAAAGGAGCTGGGTCATATGGGCAACAAAAGCCCTTTGTGAATAGAAATGACACAAAACTTGTATAAAGAAAACCTAGGTGTAACCGCAACAAAAAGCATCGATCGATGCTGGTCGATGCGTTACGCCATATTGTTTACGTGATTCTTTCTGGCAGATGCGCCGTGATTGGTTGGGCACCATGATTGGGCGCCAGATTGACAGGTAGTGGGTGGAGTTAAAACGTGATAGTGTAGGTTTTCAAGTGAGCTTATTCAAATATATAAGTGGGGAGATAGGTGGGGATGTTACTCTTTCAGTGTGAAGATGTGTGCTGTTAAAACCCAGAGTAAGTGCTTGGCAAATCCTTGTGGGTGAATAAATGTTAAACACAGACGACAAGGCAAACACTGCAGCAGTAGCACACCACTTGTGCTTGTCATCACCACTGTTGGTAACACTCTGCCTGTCTATGTTGCTGTAGTTGCCCTCTCATTTCCTTGCAGCCAGCCAGGAGACTTGTGAAGACCAGCACCCCGAGGAAAAGAAAGTGTCCTAAATGCCTGTCTAACTCCTTTGGTGTTTGCAGTCTAGTTCAGTCACTTGCAAAACAAACTCGATGAGAAGTCCAGTCCTGTTTTCAACTTACATCAGGACAGAATGATCAGGACTGCTTCCTGGCTTATCCACAATGATTAAAGGCCATGTCACAGATCAATGAATGTACCAAAGAGTGAGGAAGTGAAGGTCACACACACACACACACACACACACACACACACACACACACACACACACACACACACACACACACACACACACACACACACACACACACACACACACACACACACACACACACACACACTTCCTATTGATTCTGGGTTACAACTAACCGAAGCAGGATCTCAATATTTTTAACAGAGTTTGATATGAATATTGACAGAATAGTCAACACTCATGTTGAAGTTACTATCATCACTGGTTTTCACTTGAATGCAGGTCATGGGCTCCATATTTTCAATAGTCTCTTGTCTCCATACAAACCAGCTAGTATAGTGAAATGTTCTAACTTTGACAAACTTATACCTTTTATTGTTTTGTTTATCTGTAAATAAAAGTATGGTAACTTCAAAAAAGAGAGAGTAAATGTTTTGCAGTATAGAAACCAGCTGACTTGGTACAGTTGTCAAAGATGTGAGCAGTCCACAAAATAAAGACAAGGGAATCCCCAACTGTGATCATCTCACATAATGTGGAAATCAACCCATTGCAACCTCATTGTTGACTGCAGCTCTGTATTCAGACTAAGGCCAAATTCATCCTACATAGACCTCATAAACTACAAATCTCGAAGAACTACACAAGTGCTGTGCTGTTCAGTTTAATCGTTAATTATTAAATAAAATTAACGGGGGCGGCAGTGGCTCAGGGTAGAGCACGCAGTAGAGCGGGTCGTCCAATGTTCTGAGATCGGCGGTTCAATTCCCACTCCTGCCCAAAAAAACACCCAGAGGTGAGCTGAAAGTGAGGGGTGTCAGTTCACCTCCGGAGCACTGCTGAGGTGCCCTTAAGCAAGGCGCCGTCCCCCTTACAAGTTGCTCATTTGGGGTGCACCGAGCTGCCCGCCACTCTAACTCCCTCTGCATGTGTACAGGCGCCTTGTGTTTGTTTGTTCAGGGCCTGTACACACTAACATATGCATATGATTTGATTGGACAACTAGAGTGTGCCACTAATTTCCTTTCAGGGATTAATCGAGTATACAAAATAAAAATAAATAAAAAATTATACATTGTTTGACAGACACAATTCACACAGTGGTGGTATGATAATGATGTACCGTGTATTCCAGTATATAAGTTGCTACTTTTTTTTAACGCTTTGAAAACTGCGGTTAATCATGAGATTTTTACGGGCTCTGGAAGCGCAAGAGTGAGACGGACCAATGCAGACCAATGCAGACCAACGCACTGAGGAAACGCAACCGTAATTTGATTGAGTTCTGAACAGACACTTTGCACATCATGCATAATGCTTATGATAGAAAACATGCAAAGAAAGCCGTATGATACAGCTTAAAAGATAAACGCAATCAATCTGAATGCTAAAGGAGGAAACAGAGTGCTGCACGTAAGCTTGGCATCGATGAACTGATGGCAAGATGTTGGAGACGGCAGTGTTTTTTTACTGCTCTGTTCCAGGCACTGTTGAGAAAAGAGTGGTAACTAAAAATTTTAGAAATTTTTATGTGTACTATCTTTCCGTGTTAATATCTCATGTTACAATGCCTTAATACCTGCGGCTTATAGACAGGTGTGGTCTATATATGTTCAAACTTTTGCTTATTTTAAAAATCATTTGGTGTGGCTATATTCAGGTGAGCTCAATAGTCTGGACATTACGGTTCTTGTATTCTATACATGCAGAATATTGTTTATTTTGACCATGCATGGGCACCACTTAAGTGCACCGCTTTGTTTATGTATATGTGTATATATGAAGGTATGGTTCTTATCTACAGAGCAGCAGATGGCAAAATTAAATGTATTTTTAGGAAAATTATATTGGAGGATCAAAAACTCTTCTGTGTATAGTCCTAGTTGAAATCTTGATGAGAATATGACTGAATCTGCATTAATGCATATAGAACATTAATCCAGCGCTGCTGATCATCGACTGTTCCATCAGACTGGCATAAGCGTTCACTTACGAGGAGGAGTTGACAGTTGTGTAGCCGGAGGGACAGTCAGGGATGCAGGCGCCGTTGTGCACGACATACTCGTGGCACTCTGAGTTCTTGTTGCGCTCCTGGTCTTGCTTGCATTTGTTGTGCAGTTCCTGGCAGAAGGAAAAAGAGACACAGCGCCATCCCTTGTAGGTAAAATGGCTTATGGGGCAGCGTTCAACACAGCTGCCGTCGTGCTGGAAGCCGCGACAGGCCACACAGTGACTGGCAGAGTTTGGCTTGGTGCAGCCGCCCAAGCACTGGTCGTGGCAGCACTGGTCATCCTTGGTGCAGGCTCTATGTTTACACTGAACAGGGCACACTGCAGGGAAGGGAGAGACAGCAGAGTTAGTTTACGGAAAGTTACCTGGTTTATTCATAAGAAGAAGAAATATCCCTTATTGATCCCCTTTGGGCGAAATAATTCTCCCACTGTAGTTTAACAAATGCATGTGTATGTGTGTGTGTGTGTGTTTGTATGCAGGCCCAGGATACACACAAAAGGGGCCTATAAGCACGCAAGTATACAGAATTTGAGCAGTGGGTAGCTATTTTGTGTTGTGGCCAATAAGCAAGGGCACCACGGCAGCATTCAGGAAGTGAACTAGCATCCATCCATTGCCAGTTCACACTCTTGATTTTTATGGTCCACTCGGGTCTTGAGCCAGCCCCCCTTCAGTCCCCAGCCTGAGACAAGACTGAGCTATTGTCACCCCAACAAATAAAGATGGAATAGTAGCTGAAAGCAGCTTAACTGGAAAAACAATATTTTGGAGACCTGGTAGAATGGTGATAGTAAATTTAGAATGGTGTTTTCTGTTTCCCACTCTAACCTATAGATGATACGTATCAGTATTTCTCCGCGGTCCCCTTACAGTGAGGTATTGTTTGCTTTTCTCAGTTTTGCTCTTGATAATCTGACATGTTTGAGTTTTTTACTCTGACAGGGTGACAATTCATGACAACCACTATGAAATATTCTTACATGTATGAAAAAAGTCATGAGAAATATTTATATTGCTAGACATTGTCAGCAGTAGCCATTGCAAAAACAACTAAACAACTGAAACAGCTTTTTTGTGTGCAAGCAGGGGAATAAATAAAACAGAAACATAAAGTAGACGTCACAAAAACATACAATAAAGTTGGGTTATGCTTCATGGAGCGTTAAAATAATGAACTCAGAGGCAGGAATAAGTTGTTTGGCTGCTTCTGTGTGTGTCTGCATATGTGTATGTGTGTGTGTGTATGTGTGTGTGTGTGTGTCTGTAATCATCCTGTTACATAATATTCCACTGTCAGCACTGTCTAGTTAAATTGTTTGTGGTTGTGTTTCTCTTTTTTCAGCAAGGGAATTAGGACCAGTGTACAGTGATGGATGGAGGCTTCCAGGATGTAAACGCAGGTGACTGACCTGCCAACTCAGATTACCCTTTTATCCATGAAAGACAGATTAAAACCATTCAGCAGAAGGGGAGGTCATAAACTGTTGCAGTTAAGGACAAGTCAAAGGTCAGACTGTGGTTAAGTTTATGAGTGTGAATTTTTGTTGTTGTTGAATAAACCTCGATGAGTCTTACACTGCTTGGCCTCATTACATAGTCAGCTGTCATTTAAAAAAAACAAAGTGGATGCCATGTCCCTTAACATTCACAGAGGTAAACACATACACGGCGTAAAGAGCATGTGTTCAGGGTGTGCAGCAGCAATATGACAATGACAGCATGAGGGGGGAGGCTTAAGGGGGAATGGTGCAAAGAAAAACAAATGATGTAACCCCTTCAATCTACGTCAGTCTGCTCAGCATAAGGGGGCAGCAGTGGCTCAGTGGAAGAGCAGCCACCAAGGTCGACGGTTTGATTCCTGCTCCCGCCCAAAAACACAATGAGTGTGAGCTGACAGTAGGAGGTGTCAGCTCACGCCTGAGCACTGCCGAGGCTCCCTTGAGCAAAGCATCGTCTCCCTCACAAGCTGCTCATTTGGGCGCTCCAGAAAGGGACTGCCCGCCACTCTACCTCCCATTGCATGCTTACAGGGCCCCTTGTGTGTGGTTATGTGTATTAAAGGGGCCTGTACATACTAATATATACTGTATATGCATGCGTGTGATTGACTAACATACTAGAGTGTGCATTCTTAATTACCCTTCGGGAATCGTAATCAGTATATTTAAAAAAAAATGCTATGGAGTTTAAGTTACAAAATACTGAGGAGCATTTCCATGCTTAAAAACACAAATACCCTATTGGTGGGTTTCTAAAATTGATTTGACATGCTGCACTTCAAATTTCCCTCAAACATACAGTATGTGCGCACGCAAACGTACACACACAGAGTTTTTGCCTTGTGCTCACACTGACTCCTGATCCTCCAATAAGGCTCCATTTCAGAGCACAGGTCCAGCAGCAGATCCACCCTCAGCCTTAGCCAATGTGTTGGCTAGCCTCAGAAGCTAGCCATTCTAAATAGCCTCTCCCATTTCCAAGGAAGACATGAGCACTGTTTAACCCTTTGTGTCCCTTTCTTTCCCCAGTCGCCAGACTGCAGCAGTAATGTGAGGAACACACACACACACACACACACACACACACACACACACACACACACACAAACACACACACACACACACACACACACACACACACACACACACACACACACACACACACACACACACACACACACACACACACACACACACACACACACAAAAAAGACAGGAAACCAAGCCACATAGAAACAGGCCGGAGCTGAAGGGGGAAAAAAAGTGCTGCTCCAGTCTTTCTCTGTCATGACTGTGAATTACATCTTCTTATTTCAGTCAAAAGCACAAATGATTCTTTGGAAATACTTTGATTTATATATTTTTAACTGGAACATAAAACTACAACCCTTCATATTCTGAATGAGAAAATTACGTTGAGCAGCTTAGTGACATTGGGGATCCATCGTGTCTCATCAAGTCCAAATTCTCTTCCTAGCTTTTCTAGATATCAGTTCCCCAGAACTGTAAAAGATAAATTCAGATCTAGATATTGAAGAGTTCTCCCCCTTGAACCGCTACTTTATCGTGCTGGGGTATTCTGAGCCCCGACTGATCCTGCAAGCTCTGTTGTCGGGGGCTTTATGCTCCTGGTGTTTCCTGGTGTCTCCTGGTGTCTCCTGGTGTTTATCCAGTATCTCCTGGTGTTTATCCAGTATTATTTGTTATGTAATGCCTGAGCAGTGGATATATGCAATTTCCTCCGGGATTAATAAAGTATCTATCTATCTATCTATCTATCTATCTATCTATCTATCTATCTATCTATCTATCTATCTATCTATCTATCTATCTATCTGCTAGGACAAACAGGTCCTAGGTGGCGAAACACACTAAGCAGTTTAAACACCGCTGTGAAAAGAAATAAATCAAGGACCGTGATGTCGCCCTGGAGTATGGCCCTGGGGTTGGGGTTCGTACGCAAGTGCCTGGACTCTGCCCACAGGGCTTGGCTGGGCTCAGCAAGAAAGTCCAAGATGAGATGAAACTTCCATCTCATCGAGGACAAGGAAAAGAGCAAGAGGCAAGTAGCAGGTGTCTCCCATGAGCTGTAGTCATGTGATACTGTACACACATGCAATTGACTGACAGCCTCTGTGTGTGCAGTGTGTCACAAGACAAAAGTGTTTTAGTTTGGGAAGGGTTCATAAAAGTTTAAATTATACCTAAATAATAAAATAAATATTTGGTCGCTATATTGCAGATTTTCGTTTTTTGCGGGTGGTCCTGGAACGCATTAACCGCGAGTAACAAAGGACTGTACTTCATTAACTAAACAAATAATGAACATAATTACAAGTCTTGAAGTTCATTGAAGAGTAAATTACTTGACTGTACTGATAAGTGATTATATAGTTGAGAAACTTTTTTCCTGCTCTTGTAATTATCAGGCTGTAGTTCCTGCTCCGGCTGTTGTCTATGTATTACATTATTTTAATATGTCCACCTTAAGAGTTTGAAACACGGAATTTTAAATAGGTATTTAGAAATTTTTTTGATGATATTTTTTCTGGAGTACGTAATAGGCGATGAAAAAGAGCAACACTTTTCACATGCAATTTGTGCATCATATGTGCAATCAGTTTTCCGGTGAGACTTGGGAATGGCAAAAAAAAAGGTTACTGTGGGTCAGACAATTTCAGGAACTGATGCAGAGTTCCATACCAGCACTAAATTCCACCTAAGAGAACAAGCAACCTACTGCTTGCATGAGGTATCAAAACAAGCCACTCAATGTTCAGAAGATAAATACACTTCATTTTTCCAGCAGCTGGACATGTGTTATTCTTTCCTTAAAATATGCAAATGTCTTAAAATGTGTGTATTATAAACCCTGCAGATAGAACCACTCATGAAGAGCACAGATCAATTATTTACACTCAGCATCTTCTCAACTTATCTTCCATTTAGACAGAGTGAAATCACTTGACAACAATAAATCAATGGG
The DNA here is from genome assembly GCF_040054535.1 of Antennarius striatus. NCBI lineage: Eukaryota > Metazoa > Chordata > Actinopteri > Lophiiformes > Antennariidae > Antennarius > Antennarius striatus. The sequence goes on from NC_090793.1 coordinate 10,040,834, forward strand.
GTTTTGGGGAGGCAAGTTGGTAGTTGGACTCAGGCATGTCTACAGCTAGCTACATCTGAGGTTAAAAAAAAAAAGTCAAAGTAGGGCTACAACTGTACAGTATACCAGAGATTTTCATGGAATTATAACTGTCACAAAATTGATATATACTATACTTTCACCTTTAGTGAAAAACTGATTTTGATTCTTTTAGTCACTCCAGTCATATAAGTGTTCTTTGTTGAGCACACTTTCTTTCTGTATGGATTTAAGCCATGAAAGTGACACATGCAGGCAGATGATGGTCATGAAGATGGGCAAATTAGTTAGACTCGTTTCCTCCTTCACACTTTTTAATAACAGGGTATCCGTCCTCAAAGACTAATGATTTTATAGTGTGGTGTATCCTGAACTACTGCAGCCCCAGTCCAGGGCAGGCGGTCCGGTAAGCGGACCAGTCTGCGCCCGCCTCCCCCGGTGGCTGGCTGGTCTACGGCCCTGGCCTCCCCCTCTTCTGCCCGCGGGGTTAAACCCAGTCAGCCTAGACAGCATAGCACGTTAGTCATAGGCGACTCCATCACCCGCAAAATTAAACTGGCGACGCCAGTACCCTGTCTTCATTGGGCCAGAGCTTCCAATATTGAAGCTAACCTCAGGGTGCTGACATTAGCCAATCAGAATAAGGGCTGTCTGAAACGCTCCACCAATACATATAGGAACATTGTTATTCATGTCTGCACCAATGATGTTAGGCTCCGGCAGTCAGAGATTACAAAAGAATAGCTTGTTTAGGGCTCTGGACTGTGCTAGGAAGATAGGTTGGCATCAGGTAATAGCCTCTGGCCTGTGCAGGGGAATGATGAGACCTATAGTAGATTAACAACTATGAACCACTGGCTGGCGCGTTACTGTAGGGAACAGGGTTTAGCTTTCGTAGATAACTGGCCTTCCTTCTGGGGCCGCCCTGAGCTGCCCCAGTAGGATGCAGGCTGTCAGCTTTGTTGTCCAGGAACATAGACAGGGCCTTCCAGCGTGTTTAACACTAACTACACAGCGCTCGGGCTGCAGGTGATTAGAGAACCTGTTAGGGTAGTTGTTAGTGCGGGTTTGGAGTTTAGACTAGAAAGCCATCAGACTGATAGGACAGTTAATAACATTGAGACTGTCTCCCTCTCTCGAATTTTTAATAGAAGGACCCAGGTCTTAAAAATATACATTAAGCACGAAAATCTCATTTCTGTCCTTACGACCAGCAATAATGTACTGTTCAGTGAAACACCTGATGAGGTTATACAAGAGTCTAGACCTGAAATTATCCCAGTTATTTTGTCACATCATCGTGTTTATATGCCTGTACTTCCCAGATTCATTGAGACACTGCATCTTATTAAGATTAATACGTCCTCAGTTAGTGATAGTAATACATTTCAATTTAGCCTTTTAAATATTAGATAACTGTCATCTAAGGCCTTGCTTGTTAACAATTTAAGTCTTCACCCTGGCCTGGATCTGACTTATTTATGTGAAACATGGCCAAGAAAAAATGTTTTCTTACCGTTATATCAAGCTTCACCACCTGATTTTACATATGCTCATGCCGCAAGGGCTGATAAACAGGGTGGAGGTGTTGCTTTAGTATATAAATCTATTCTTAACTTGACTTCTAATCTAGATATTCATTTTAACTCTTTTGAGGCTCTTGTTTTAAAACCACTGCCTACAGCTGTAAACAGCAGGCTTCATCTTGTAGTAGTATATAGACCGCTTGGTCCCTATTCGTTATTCTTAGAAGAATTTGGTGAATTCATATCAGATTTAATTACTCATTGTGATGAGGTTATAGTGACTGGTGATTTTAACATTCATTTAAATAAGGCTAGTGATCCTTTGTGTAAAGCATTCTTAAAGTTCCTTGACCTGTTTGGTTTCACTTAGTGGATACATGAAGCAACTTGTTTCAGTGGTAATACCTTAGATCTGATTCTATCACGTGATATAAATGTTACTGGTGTGACTTTCTTTTCTTACGTCAGTGATATCTCATCATTTTCTTATTACTTTTAAAGCAACCTCTGTTTGTCTACATAGAATGACCCCTGATTTTAATACTACTCACCATATCGGCTCTTCAGCGTTATCTAAACCTAAGGTATTGGCTCCTTTTACTGTACTGACAAGATCAGTCGAAAACTACACTAGTGACCCAAACTCAGCCCTTTCTAGTCTGTTGGACTCAGTTGCACCTCTAAAAAATAAAATCAGAGGGGTGCGTAGGTCTACACCATGGTTTAATGAGGAGACACGCACTCTCAGATGGGCCTGCAGGACATTAGAGCGCAGATGGCGTAAATCAAAATCTGAACTAAATTATATTTCTTGGCATGTGTGTGCCTTAAACTACAAGCATGCTCTGCCTACTTCTAAAGCTGCCTATTTCTCATGGACAGACGGACGGACAGATCTACGCACCCCTCTGATTTTAGTTTTTAGAGGTGCAACTGAGTCCAACAGATTAGAAAGGGCTGAGTTTCGGTCACTAGTGTTACTGTTATTGTTATTATTGTCGTTAATCTGTACATGCGATATCTATTGCCCCTCCTTGAAAAGGGGTCCCTACTCTGTAGTCATCCTGAGATTTTTCCCTTCCATTTTTTTTCCTGTTAAAAGGGCTTTGGGGGGAGTTGTTTCTTACCCGATGTGAGGGTCGTACTGCTCGTATTACACAAAAGTCAGAGGGATATCGTCCATGTGCAGATTGTAAAGCCCTATGAGACATTTTCTGTGAATCTGGGCTACATAAGAATAAATAATCTTGAAACTTGAAACTCTTTGTCATCAAAATGCATACCATGCACTTCATTGCAATGTAAACTCTTGGAGTTTAAGAATCCCAGTAATAGTCATTAAGCAAAAGTGCTGCTCAAATATTTTTTTGTGGTGAGTTTTTACAAATCCTCTCTTATAGCAGTGATGAAACAGCAGCACAGCAGCAGTCAGGATTTTTGTGCATTGAAATCAAAATGTCAAGTGGGACTGCAGCGGTTTTCTGGTTGTCTATGAAGAAGGTAGCATTCTGTTTCTTATATAATTAAGCTTTTAGTTTAGGTGTATTTGAAAATATCAATCAAAATAAATTGACTGCAGAATAACATAATAACAATGTCACAATGTGAGTACTGCGTAAATGCCAAGACCACTGAGTCATGTTTGTCATGGATTGTTTGCCATGACTTTCACAGTGAAACAGCTGACTAGCAATTTAGAGATGGTGAGGTCATACCAAAAAAAAAAAAATAAAAAATGGGAGGGGAGGGGGGCTAATGTATAAGTACATGCACATAGGAGCAACACTATTTACAATTGGCATTTTGTATAAACATTCTGTTCATAAAATATCATGAAAGATTTACATTTTTGTTTAAAAGTTTTCTGAATCCACAAGGATGTTCTTATATTGATTTATTACTTGGTTTAAATTAGCAAACAGTGTGAAACTTGCATCATGCCACTTTTTGAACAACTTGTTATGGTGTGGAAAAACCATCCCTCCATCACAAGTAAATGTAGGCATACTGGCATGGAAATTATTCCAATGTGGCTAAACATAAAAAATAATGTAATATTTCGATTTAGATATGTATCTACAGATGGATAGGCAGATGACAAGAATAACCTTAAATACTCCCTGACAGGAGCACAATAATCACAAGTATGCTTTTACCCAGAAATGCAATAATTCAATGCCATTTCCCAATCTAACAAATGAAGCAGCACAATAAAAAGTCATTTATAAAGTTCCTTGTTGTGTAGGTGTATTGTGTTTGTAGCAGGTGATTTGGGGAGAATTAAGTCAGTTATTTTTTGCTGTCACAGTGTTTTTATACCATAACAATATAGCAACAGTGTTAAATGAATTTCTTCATGCTGTGTATTTGTCATATCAGAAGGTTAATGACATATGATTGTCAAAACACTGACATTGCTGATTCTCTATCCTTCATTAAAATTATATATTTGGGATCTAGTCATTAAATATGGCAGACTTCCATACAATTTATACAGTATATAGCAGCCAGCTAGATCAGACAAATGTAAATACAGACAAAATAATGTTATACTTTTATAGGACCAGGAGAACTCAGCCCACCGCAAGAAAAAACACCTTTTTTTTTGTTTGAGTCATTTCTGTCCATTTTGAAAATAACAATAAAAATAATCTGTCTCTACCATTCTGTTACAGATTGAAAAAGCCCTTCCTCGGCCCTCCGCACATCAGATTTAAGATCTCTACTTCCCTCAAGCAGTGATGACTGGTTTCTCTGACCTGCTGCACTCAAACATTTGTCACTGATGAAGCACAGCCAACTTTATTCTCTCTTAGTGGAGAACAGATGTTATACAATCTCTCACTTCGACTTCCATACATATCTGATCACTGAAGCTCCCTCTATACCTATAATAGGAATGAGACGGCAACAAACAGAGACAGATGGGTCAGTTGAATGAATTCACTGGGTTCATGACATTTGAATCATGACATGTTGATTTTGTAAAGGGTCTTGTATAGACGGGAACATTGAGCTAATGATACAGTGTAATCAGTAAAAATAAAAGTGACACGGAAAATGTCAATGAATTAATTTAATTGGACTTTGAAAGAATTAGTTGGATGAAGAACTACTAAAAAACATTCTCTGTATACAACAGACTTCATGAGAATCCTTCAGTCTATGTGAAGCATTGTTTGCAGTGTCTACAATTAAGCTTCATTTATTTTCTTTGTAGAGTCATAAAGAAAATGAAACTAATTGTTTTAATCAATCAACATTTTCTTGATCCTTGAAATGTGGGTATTTTCTTCTTGTCATTGGATTATGTTTAAATTGTTGTATGCAAAACAGCATACAATAAATGTTATACTTTTGTATTGTAGTGGACACTTGGAGAGCTGTATAGTATAGAGTATATTAAAGCTGTATAGTATAGAGTATATTAAAGCTGTATAGTATACAGTATATTAAAAAAGGACACTTAATTGTACATGGGTTTTTTTTAAATGATGAACAAAAAACAAACTAGTGATGATAAAAACAACTTTCAGATCCTTTTTGACCGGAAACACTTGGTAGTTGCGGTCCTTACATAAATAAAGACTAGCAGGCGGCTGGGATTTTACTTTTTTATGAAAAAAAAAAGACAGCAAACCAAAGAAAGTAATTAGTAAGGACACATAACTTTTATTATGACATCCAAATATTCATTCATATGTCTATCCACAAACCATGAGCAAGTCAAACGAAGGAAAAATCTAGTTTAGCACAGAGAAGAGTTTTTGCCAGCATGTTATAGCAGGTAAATTGGAATGACCTGGGCTTATTTGTCTCATTTGGTTCGTGTAAAACACTTATCAGCCGGTCTGACTCATCAGGGCTCATTTGAGATGACTCTGGCAACAACAGGAATCGTAAACAATTTCATTAAGCAGTCCCTGCCTCTGCTTATAGAACAAAAACACACAAACAACATGTAAAAACGGTTCTTGTTTTTAATACTGCCCCGCCACTACAGTCTTCTGAAGGCAGGATATCCAGTTGGCTGTGACTGGAATAGAAACCACAAACACTGTGGATTCATTGATTGGCAATTATGCTACCTGCTTAACAGGCAAATGATGCACCCCAGCCTTTTCCTTCCAAGGCTCAGTGTTAGGTTAAAATAATGATAATCCCTGTGTTTGACTTCAACAACCAGTGATACCATCTAAAGCATGTATATCACATTAATGTTAATTCAAATTTGCATAACCCCTTACCCCTTTTTTTATTTCAATAAAGCCAAATTAGTTTCTTGCATAGGGAGCAGCTGTCCTTAGTAGTAGTAAATAAATGTTAGCAGACACAATACTGTCACCAAACACAGACCACTTATATTTCTTCATTCTAGCTTTTATTTTAAAGTGCTGTGTTGTTTTTCCTCTGGGTTAAATATAGTGTTGGTACATTCATCTATTAGGACAATCAGGCAGGTGCAGTTGTTGCTTGTATTCCAGTGAATACTGTCTTTACTTATGATCACAGCTTGTGTCTTTTAATTGTTGTGCTGTCTGTTATTTCCTGCAGAGGGAACAGCCACTTACAAGGGATGAAAACCAAAAATTGTTTTCCCTAATTGAAATAAAAAGAGCCATTGCTGGCGGTAGAGACTGAGACCAGAGCTTCTATTGCAGAAACTAAAAATCCAAAAAACAAAAGAGCACATTTTTGATAACTGAGGTCAACAAATTAATTTTTAAATTTTTTAAAAAATGTTATTTTATATACTGGTTTGATCCCCGAAGGGAAATTAAGACAGCACACTCTAGTTAGTGATTCAAATGCATGCATACATACATATTAGTGTGTACAGGCCCCTGAAGCACACACAAACATACACAATGGGGGCTGTAGGCATGCAAGGGGAGGTAGAGTGGCGGGCAGCTCCTTCTTGGTGCGCCCCAAATGAGCAATTTGTAAAGGGGCGGCACCTTGCTCAAGGGCGCCTCGCAATGCTACGGAGGTGAGCTGACACCTCCCACTGTCAGCTCACCTCCGGGTTTTTTTTTGGGGGGGGGGCGGGAGTGGGAATCGAACCGCCGATCTTTGAATCATAGGACGACCCGCTCTACCGCACGCTCTACCACTTATAACAGCGTATTAAAGTAAAGGACAACAATATTGACCAAGATGGATATTGTATTAATGACCTTACAACAATAAAACTACACAATTAGAAAACTGTCAAGTGATGACTGGTTCGGGAGAAATATGAAGTCCTTCCACTCACTCCATATATTACTCAGTGATCACTGACACAGAGAAAAAAACAAGCTATAAAACAGCAGTGGGCTGTTGTAAATTGAATGGCTGTGGTGAGAAATGCCTGTCAGCCCAGTTTTAACACATGCCTTAAATGTCTGGGATTCCATTGGAATCGCTCCAGCAGCTAAACGGCAAGGGTTCGCCGGGTGCAGCTCCACACAACTGAGTGCCAGAGCGGTTAACTCACCTCAAAGGAAAAGAACATAGCCATGTGCAGGGATCTGCTAGCTGTAATACTATCTGCAATACTGTTAAAAGAACAACCCTCAGTATCTTTTGCCATAAAAACATAAGGCCTTCTGCCTAGAACACCGTTTTTCTTTTTCATGGCAGATTAAAGGGACAGTAAAGTTCATTTTAAGTGACATATGTTATTCATCATGATGAAAAATAGAATGTTCTGTTGAGACAACCATTCACCGCGCAGGTAACCATGATATTTTTGGAGTTAATCGCAACGTGGATTGCATTGTTTCTTATGGCTGCCAAGCTATGTTGGGGGCCAGTGACGTATGACGCCCACGTGACCACTGAATGCGGAAGCTGCTGCGGCACAGATTTTAAGGTTTTCTGACCAAAGGGAGGAAGCTATACATATAAAATTTATTTTTTCTTCTATTTTTCATAATGATGAATAGCATATATATCACTTAAAATTAACTTTACTGTCCCTTTAAGACATTAAACTGTGAAGCTTTGGTTTGGAGACATTCCCATGGTTTTAAAAATGGGGACCTAACTCATGAACAAAATACAGTATATTGTATCTATGTGGCATTGGGTTTAATGAAGGCCTGTAACAATCACAGCAGTCTATATTGAGGAGTTTACAGCAAATATATTTTGCACATTGACATGTCATATAACATCTCTAATGCTGAATTGAAGATATTTTCATTCCTTTCAAATTGTTTATGCTCAACAAGATTTTAAAGTCTTCTTCAGACACTATGCACTTCATTTTAGTTTGAAAACAATGTATGTCCTTAAGTGACAAGAGGGAAAAACATGCATCACTTTACAGGTTTAAGCTTGACAATATTAGAATTATATTTAATTTATGGGTGGTCATGACAAAAATAGGCTTCCAAGCAGAAATTCGCTTTCATTAGTCCTCAACATTTCATATTGAAAAGCAGTGCCCTCAAACTGCTGACAGATATAAAATGTCTTAGAATCCCTTCTCGGTGCCAACAATAACAATACAAATCTCCTTAAAGTTTTGTCACACCAGGGGTCACTTTGATCTCAAAATAATAAAACTAACAATATAACAATATCCCTCCACTTCCTCAAAGATATCTTTAGTAGTTGGTAAGTTTGCATTCTTTCCTGTCTGGTTGACCTCCACCAGTCACTCGTCAATATTTTAGTCTCCACCACAATAAAATTGTCCACTACTACTGAGAACAAACCCCTGGCCTTGGTGTCCATTAATAACAGCAGAGAGGAAGCAGGACAACAAAAACAGGAAACAATTGGGAAGAAATTTTATGAGATTTTATACCCGCCATTGTTCAGTGAAGGATTGCGGCGCCAGTGCTGACTGTTATGTTTGGGAGCTGAGAAAATAGCGGCAAAGACGAGTGTCGAGGGTCAGTTTTGAGGTGAGTACCCGCAAAACCTCACCCCTTCCCACCTCTGTCATGACCGGCTGCCTCACTTTTTCCTTCGACAGCCTGAGTGTATGACAGATGGGTTCATAAATACTATTACACCTCAGTGTTATTCTCCTGTTCTGTAGCAACAAGACTAAACAATGGCTATGACCGTCTGTACAAACAAGGGTTATATCCCGTGTGTGATTAATTACCTATGTTGCTATTACACAGACTGACCATGATAAATCTCCAAGTTAACTAATGATTGTTTCGACATGTGTAATACGAGCTAAGATTAAATTTAGATTATCTATATCAAAAGGTCTAGCACCTCACTTGAACTGACTACAATGCATTTCATAGGGATAAGCCAACATGTGACAACCTGGAATAAAACAACAGCAGTCTTCCACTGCCCGTGGCTAAGAGAAACACACATGCTACAAGCATGCACAATTTCAAATCAATCACACATTGAGTCAAAGACCTTCTCTCCTATTTTTTGTAGCAATAACAGCCATATATCCCTCCCCACTCTATCTACAATAGAATTTAGATAATTAAGATAACTTTTAATTAAAAGTGTAAAATACTACCCACTCGGGAAATACCCTTTCCCTGGCTTCAATGGGAAATGTTTTGCAAAGAATAAACATGAGCAAGTTTTAATAAGACAGTTATCTAAAGGTCCTCCGCTGCAAAGCTGACACTTTTACTTCCAACAGAAAACAATTCAAGCCTTTTTAAGATAAAGTTGGTGTGACAGAAGAGGATGCAGAAGACACGGTAAGATGGAGACAACTGATTCGCTGTGGCGGCTCCTAAACGGAAAAGCCGAAAGGAAAAGAAGATAATAAAACATTCCAACAATTGCAATATAAAAACTAAGAATGGATGCATTAACCAATTCCAAATGATTAATTGAACTGAATTTGTGCTCTCACTGTAATTGCTAAAGAGCTGCTGTAGCAACAATGTTTGTAATAATGTTTGCCACGGATGTAAAGGTTCTGAGAGAAACATGGACCGAATAGCCATGTGGATTTTCAGTCAGCTGTTACAGTAATCACTGGTAAAGTTACAAAGATCTCAGCAGCGCTAAATTAGACATAAAAACTTTTCTACTTAACACCGCTGTCTTCAACAGACAAAGAGAAATACCTTGTAAAGCAACTTTTTTCAATGTTTTTAATATGTTGATGTTTTTGATAGCTTTCTGAAACATTATTGTTTAATTTTCAAGGAGTTATTTATGTCAAAAAGACCTTCAGGCTTTACAAGATGACATTGTATTTCCCACTATTACGTTGTTGGCATGGTGTGTGTTTGTATTTGTGAGTTGCCTGTTTTCAAAACTAATCAGTTTTGATCACAGCCATCTCCTGCAACATTGTTTTGCCAGTTTGCTGAAAGGAAGCACCCAGTTTGGTGGGAGAAGAGGGGAAATTAGCAGCAGTTACTCTCAAATGTGACTGAGGACGAGAGGGGAAATGAGTTGTGATTATCAAACATTAAAGTTTTGCAGTTTTGTTTTCTCTGTCACTCTCTGTCATCGGTGTACTGATGACAGAGAGTGAATTCCGGAAATAGGAACGTCTACTTTTTGAATAACAAAACCTTTAAATATTCGCTCACTCTTTACATTAACACAGTCAGGTAGATGGACTGCTTAGAACAGCAGTATTCAATTAAAAGTCACGGAGGTCCAGTTATTAAAATTTCCTTTTAGTAAAAGGTCCGAACCCAAGTCCAGTTTGTGTCTTATAGCCGGCCCCTACGTGCACGTTTTCAGTTATCAATTTTCAATACAGGACATTATTTAACTGAGTGCACAGCTTCATGGTATTCTCCATTAGCTGGAGAAGAAAAATAACTTGCCAACCTAGTTGAAAGGCTTGACACCACTACCCAACCCTATGGAATAGAAATCCATGTGGAGAAAACCAAAATCATGACCACCAACAACAGGGACATTCTCTCAGACATCGAAGTCAATGGACAGGCACTGGACACACTGTCCAGTTTCTAATATCTTGGAGCAATCATGTCCAATGAAGAATTCACGCAGGAAATTCTCACCAGAATTCTTCAAACAACAGCTTATCTGGCAAAACTCAATCCCATATGGAAAGACAAAAACATCACTCTGGCATTAGAGGTGAGACTACTGCCCTCACTTGTCATCTCAATCTTTCTACAGTGTATGCTTGCAAAACTTGGATCCTTACAATTGAGCTGCAGAATAGAATACAGAACATGGAGATGAGATGCTGCAGAAGACTCATGGGTATCTGCTACACCCAACATGTCACAAATGAGGACGTTTGGGAGAAGATCAGCCAAGACATCGGCCCACATGATGACCTGCTTACCACTGTTACAAAGCAAAAACTGAGGTGGTATGAACACATCACCAGGTCTTCGGGCCATTCTACAAAGAACTGTGCAAGGTGGCAGGAGACGAGTGAGACAAAAGAAAAAAAGTGGGAGGAAACATCAGAGAATGGAGTCACGTGACACTCTGTGGGACAAGAGAGCTGCTGAGGATAGAGAGGGATGGAGAGAGCTGGTTAGATCATCTGTAGTGGCTGAACAACGCTCCAGATTTATAGGATCGGCTGGGCTAGGCTAGGTCTTCTGCATTAAGTATTTAGATGTATATGTATGTGAAGAAGAATAAGAATCTGTAATTTATAAAATATATTATAAAATAATAACACAAACCCCCCAATCTTTCACGTCTTCAAGAACAACAATAAAAACCTCATCATGCTAGGGGTGAAATCTAAGACGTCAAAAAGACTTCAGCAATTTTCTCTAGTGATTGTGACACTAGCTTGTACTATACAAGTGAGGACTGGTAGCAAGCTGCAATTTAAAAAAAAACTACTTACTTCTTTGACAGTACTTTTGAGTCCAGCAGCGCCCACTGAAGTGGCCATTGATGGTGGTCGTCTGGCAAGTGGTCTTTCCGACGGCTGCCCCGGGGCACACGTCTCCACATTCCCTGTCATTTTTATTGGCCATGATGTAGTTGTCTTCCACCGAGTCCAGGACTTTGGACCAGTCCAGAGTGGAAAGATAGCAGAGATCTGGGTTCTTCTCAATTCTCACAGCTCCTCGGGTGATGTTCATTAAGCTATGGAGACCAATCTCTCTGAGCTGCAGCATCTCAAACATTACCAAAGCATAATTAAAAAACAAATTGTTGCCTCTTATCACAGTTAGGTTGGGGAAGAGGTCGCTGAGGCTCTCAAGGCCATAAACTCTGAAGAGCATAAGGTAGTCGGTGACCACAATCAGTTTGGGGAAACTGAGGCCTCGGAAATCCTCAGCTCTGGTCCTGAACATGAGTAAGATCTTTAGGTGGCCTTCAATTACAGTGCAGTTCTCAAGCATCTGAAGGTTGGTCACATTGTTCCGGATGTCCTTGCTTGGACAAACTGAGAAGACACAATAGGAAAGACAAAGGTTATTTACAAAGACAATCCCTTCATTTATGACACAAAATCATTTACATATTTAAGACAAATCTATGTGGTAGGTCAAAATGAGTAACCGGGCAGTGCCACACGATTATGGATGGATTATAATTGCTCAATATGACTGATGAGTTTGGTAATACATCTGCTCTATAAATTAGTAAAACAGGGTCGAAGGAGGAAAAAACTTTTCTGCTAATTAGAGGAGATATTTTACTGACAAATATATAGTATGTCTTTGGCTTTGATGAAAACCAGGCCAACGTCTGTGACATTTTGTTTAGCAGCCACATATCTGGCCATAAGCCACTGTCAAATATGGAGTGCTGTCATCAGAGTAAATGCTCATCCTCGGTTATGCAGAGTTGATATTTGGAGTTGCTTGAGTAACTGAAGACCATAAAAAATAGCTAATGCATTAAAAAATATTTCTCTGTAAGGGGAATTGCAGTTCTAATAGCCATATATCAGTTTTAGATTTGGGGCTTTTATTCATCCAGGCAAATGATACCGTTTGATGAGGCATTCCTTCACTATGTTGGCGTTATGTTTTTACAATTGCAATTATTTTAATTTCTATTAAGTCACAGTGAAGTACAAATGAATAATGCACATCTGCAAGCAAATATTTATAGTAACAGATTTTTGTTAATTAATAATCTGTTCTATTATTATTCTGCACTGTTCTGCACTGTAACACTACATATAGTGCACTTGAAAACTGGTGCTTACATGTAAAACACAAGTGCATTGTGAGATAAGAAACAAGGGTCAAGCTGTCAGCATACGCTTTTTGTGTTTCATCAAGAGTTTTGCAATTGCAAAAGAGGACATTCCAGGCCCAATTGTAGAATTCACAAGTCATAGGTGCAGCTGGAGGTGTTTTGCCTGGTGGGAGGACTATATTTGTTCACCACTGAACTGGGCACATCAGGCCAACTGGTCTGGGGAAGCCACATAACAGCTAGGCGTGCACTTCTTTATTGCAGCATCTCATTTTACACTTTCTGTTACATAACACTACAACACAACAGTGCACAGACACCGTGTTCAATTACTCAGTGTTAAAACAACAATCTTTACACTTAATGGCCTTAACCAGCATCCACTCTGTGCAGTGCTTATCTCAAGTTCAGCCTACAACTTTGAGTTTTGTTTAAAGCATGCATACGATGTCCAAACATGAATTTAATATAAACATGGTTATGCTCAAGGTTAAAAAGCTAATATCTGGAAGTGGATAACAGTATGAACATTTGTCAAAATACAATGGATGAACTGGTTGAAAACTTTTAATGTCTGAGTTGACTACATATTGTAATGTGAGAGATGTTTGTTGATTCTGGGGGACGGGAATTTCAGAAGCCTATTGGCTTCTACCCGTCAGCCCTTTTTTTGTTGTTGTTGTTGTTGATGTTGTTGTTGATGCTGTAAATGTAATGAAGGTGTTAAGTCTGTTATATTAATGTGTCCAAAAAAAATAAACTAAATAAATAAATGGCAAGCTGTTAAAAGAAATTTGGTACGTTAAAAAGAACATTTTCCTTCTACATATCATTTAGAAGTTAGGTCAAATTCTGAGCATGACTGGATGCCATAACCCTGTAGCTTTAAGGCATCACCCTCCACATTACCTATTTCCATTGTGTATATGTAGCTTATGGTAGATCTGGAAAGGAACACAGTATCAAATTCAAAGATACTGCCCGTTTCCCCAACAAGACCATTCAAATTCTTAATGAACACAGTGCTGGTGGTGTATAACATGAGTGGACAGTGGTTCTCCAGCTCTATTTAAGTCAGCCATTAGAGTGATTCTGTGAAGAAGGCAAATCCTCACAGGACAGCAAGTCTGTGTACACTTTCAGCCAAGACAATATTTTTAGCACTGCATTCCCAATCGAGGATCCAATACACTCCTGCGGTACTGATAGTGGCTTACACTGGAAACTGGAACATGGCAGCCCTTGTGTTTAAGAGAGCAATTTTAAAGTGGCAGCAAGGTAAAAAATCATCCAAGCCCACTTTTTCATGTGTTAATACCAGCCAGAGGTATTAACATTTTGGTTCACTGACTTCTGTTGTTTTAGATTAGAGCACTGAAACTTGGATGACATGGTGCAAATGAAACAAACCAGGTGTATCCCAAAACGTAAAAGCATCATGTACTACTGCCAAACATCATTCAGGAAACTGCCATGGGGGTGAGCCTCAAATTTTAATACATCACTCACTCTGTCCCATACAGCACTGAAAACAGTTTTGCTCTGAATCATCGATTACAGAGGCATCTGGCGCAGAAGGGAGCTACGCACGATTGCTCTTCATAGTCTACAGCTCTGCGTTCAACACCATCCTCCCCCACATACTGGTGTCCAAACTGCTGCACCTTGGACTTCCACAATCCACCTGCCTTTGGATAAAAGACTTCCTGACGGACCGCTCCCAGAGGGTTAGAATGGGCTTCCACACTTTGGCAGCTCTCAGCCTCAGCATTGGCTCCCCACAGGGCTGTGTGTTCAGCCCGCTGCTCTATGCCATCTACACCCACGACTGTGCTGCCGCCCACTCTAGCAACACCATTGTCAAATACGCGAAGGACACCACTGTGGTGGGGCTCATCTCAGGAGGAGATGAGTCCGCTTACAGGGACGAGGTGGAGTGGCTGACGGTGTGTTGCAAAACATACAACCTGCTCCTCAATACAGCCAAGACCAAGGAGCTTATAGTGGACTTCCTGGAGGTCCACAAGACAGAGGACTTGACCTGGGGCACAAACATCACCGAGTTGGTGACAAAAGCCCAACAGCACCTTTATTTCCTGAGAATTTTAAGGAAATTTAGCATCCCTCAAAATCTGCTAGTGGCCTTCTACCGCTGCTCTGTTGAGAGCATCCTCATCTACGGCCTTTGTGCGTGGTATGGGAGCTGCACAGTGGTGGAGAGACAAGCACTCCAGAGGGTCATCAAGGCCGCCCAGGGGATTACTGGTTGTCCACTTCCCTTTCTGGAAGAACTGTACAGTTCACGCTCCACCAGAAAAGCAGTGAACTTCACAAAAGACACGTCACATCCTGGTCACAGCTTGTTTGAACTGCTGCCATCAAGCTAAAACCAGCAAGCTGAAAAACAGCTTTTATGCAACTGCGATAAACCTGCTGAATTCGGCAAAACTGCTGTGAAATGTGTTTAAATACATGCATCATGGGCTACGTGCAATCTAACATCTAACATTCATTTAAGTTTCATTGTCAATATATGTTGTGAACGGGTGTGACAATGTTTGACAGACATCATCCTGTCCTTTTTTCCATTTCCCTTTATGTTCAAGTCTATTTTTTATCTGTTTTTTTATCTAGTTCCCTGTTCTTTTTAAAGGGACAGTAAAGTTAATTTTAAGTGACATATCTGTTATTCATCACTATGAACAATAGAAGAAAAAATACATTTTATATGTGTAGCTTCATCTGTTTGGTCAAAAAAAGCTTAAAATCTGTGGCACAGCAGCTTCCGCATTCAGTGGTCACGTGGGTGTGATACGTCACTGTGGCCAAACTAGAGGTAAGATCTTACCCCTGAACCCGAGTTCGGGCCCAACCCGACACGAAATTCGGGTCGGGTCGGGCTTCAATACCATCTGGCTTGGGTCGGGTTAGGGTTAGAGTCGGGCTTAAGATCTTAAGATCCAAGCCCGGCCATGCCCGAAGTTTTTAAATAAATATATATTTATATATTATTTAACTCAAACGATCTATGGGTATTAAACTAAGGAATACTCTTATTAAATAAATAATTTAGGTAAAACATAGAAGGCGCTCTATGAGAAACATCCATCTACAGGACCTGCTCAGTTCCCTCCGTGCGTCAGCTGTATCTTCTCCTGTCACTTTACCTTTCCGATTGTATACGCACTGAAAGTAGAGGTAAGATCTTAAGCCCGAATCCAAGCCCGAAATTTGGGCCGGGTTGGGCTAAAAATGTCAATAATTACGTTCAGGTTGGGTCGGGCTTCACTACTGTCGGGCTCGGTTTGGGTCGGGCTTTAATACCATCGGGCTTGGTTCGGGTCGGGCTGGTTTTTTTAGGCCCGATCTTACCTCTGGCCAAACATAGCTTAGCAGCCATAAAAAACATTACAATTCTAGATGGGATTAAGACCAAAAGTATCATGGTTACCTGCGCGGTGAACGGTTGTGTCAACAGAATAGTAAAAAGACGCAAAGACATGGATCTATCGTTCTTTATAATACCTCCTGGGAAGCTAGGAAGGAGATGGAGAGAAAGGATAAACCGGGTCAAAATGATCAAGGATCCAAGGATTTTCCATGAGCACTTTACTTCGGAGGATTTCCAAAGAGATATGAAGGTAAGATCATTTTCAGACAACCCAAAGTATTTATTCTTAATTCCCAAGGTTTAGTTGATAATTAATTAATGTCTGGAGTTACTGGAGATATTGTATAAATGTTTTTATGACCAGATTATCATGTGATTATGGCACTCGTGAAAAATAAACAATATCAAACGTGATAGACAGAGAAAATGATGGAATTCGTTTCCCCTGTGGCTTGTTAGTAATTTACAACAATTACCTCAGATTTCGGGGGGTCATCTCCTTGATTTGGTTTACTGTGTGTATGGAAAAGTTAATCGCGCTAAAGATGCTAACGTGCTAGTCCGTCAATGGGATTGTATATATTATGTTAGAATTGAGCTAACCACCATTTACTAGGGCGGCACGGTGGCGCAGTGGTTAGCGCTGCTGCCTCACAACACAGCGGACCCGGGTTCGAGTCCCGCTCTGTGCGGAGTTCGCATGCTCTCCCCGTGTCTGCATGGGTTCTCTCCGGGTTCTCCGGCCTCCTCCCACCTCCAAAAGCATGCGCTTCAGGTTGATTGGCCGGTCCCAAATTGACCATAGGAGTGAGTGTGTGAGTGAATGATTTCTTTGTTTCTATGTGGCTCCGCGGTGCACTGGCGTCGTGCCCGGAGTGTCCCCCGCCTCACGCCCCGAGACTGCCAGGATAGGCACTGGCTACCCCGCGACCTGCGTTAGCGGATTAAGCGGGTTGGAAAATGACTGACTGATGACTGACCATTTACTATTGGACTCTAGTTTAAATTTTACAGTGAATTTATTTGAAAGTCACATCTTTTTGCTGTTTTGTTGACACAACTGTTCACCGCGCAGGTAACCATGATATTTTTTGGTGTTAATCGCGTCTAGAATTGCATTGTTTCTTATAGCTAAACTGTTTGGCCCCAGTGACGTATGACGCCCACGTGACCACTGAATGCGGAAGCTGCTGCGGATTGCAGATTTTAAGCTTTTTTGACCAAACGAATGATGCTATACATATAACATTTATTTTTTCTTGTATTTTTCATAATGATGAATACCATATATGTCACTTAAAAATTAACTTTACTGTCCCTTTAACGTATCTGCACCAAATAAGAGCACTCAATTTGGTCGTTTTGATTAACAATGACAATTAAAGTGATTCTAGATTCTCGATTGGGGAACAACTCACAACACAAATACACAACTCCACAATCCTTTCACTACAGCTGCATTAACAAGATTAACAAGATTCAGACTTAACACTTCAGAATTGTGGAAGCGGTGGCAACAGGTTGTAGTGGTGATGGCATATATTGTTGGTTAGCCTCAGGAAGAAAGGAGGACTCGGTGAGTATGCACAAACAGGTTGCAACACTTCCCTATTCAACTTTTTCTTTTTTTCTTCTTCGGTTTGCAACAAAGGGTAAAGCTAACCAAATGCTGAGGCCACTGAGGTGAGTATTCACAGTGTCAAAACAGACATGTGGTGTAATCATCATTTGCTTAGAGGCATACCACAAACACACAAACCACTTTCAATAGCCATTACCTTCATTTTACATTTTCATTTTACACATTTTAAACCACACTCTTGTCGGGAATGTGACATATTGTATATATGGCAAACAACTTAAACTCTCAAGACTAGCTCAGCAGATAGCAATGTTTAACAAGTCAACATACAAGAATTTACTTTTGGCAACGATCACGACAGCAACTCCAGATAATTAAGACAGGTAGGTCAAATCTGACATAACAACACTTTTAAAGATGATATGACTTTAATTTGAAACTACTCATGAGTCAACTTGAGTACTATATGCTCTCCTATAAATGTAAGCAAGCACAGCCTGCAGTTGGTTTTCAAATGCAGCAGTTAGCTAAGCATGACAAGGGAAATATATCACCAAAGTCAAAATTTCTTTATTGTCATTTTACATAACGAAATTTCAAAGGCCAGATGGAGTGTTGGTCCAGAGCCACTGCACCCCGGGCGCGCCGCCACTACGGTCCACCATGACCTAATATTACCTAGATGCATGTTTTTCCTGATAATGGGGGGAAACCGGAGAACCCGGAGGACACCCATTCAGACACGGAGAGAACACGCAAACTCTTCACAGAAAGGCCATGTTGGAAATGATGGGGTTTGAACCCCTGACCTTCTTGCTGTGAGGCAACAGTGCTAACCACTACGCCACCGTGCTGCCATAGCTACACACATAACTGAAATAAGGTGAAAATGGGAGTAATTAATTCACTGTACTTTTAACCGTTTCAAACCTGTAAAACCACAAATTTCCATCCGGTGGTTGTTTGACGTGTAACACGTATAGGGCTGAGAAGCAAGCTCAATGCTTTTAGGGGAACCAATAGAGAGCTTCTCCATCTGTTCACAGGTCTTCAGAAACCGTCCTCCATTGAAGCAATGTCAGCATTATACCACAAAGCAACGGCTACAGTTTGGTTCCAGTGCCAAATCCCAGGTACAAGTAAGGTAGCAAGTTCAAATGTGAATGATACCCAAGAATAATCCTGCTAAGGAATGTCTCTGGACCAAAGATCAGCTAAGGAGTCGGTTGCACTTGGGTTCACATTTTTTTTCCCATTTGATTTTTTATCATAAAACAGCTGTGAGGTCATTATTATTACTACAGAATAGATCCACATAAGCAAATACATTTCCTTTTAAAAGAGCTATGTTTCCCAGGAAGCAGATCTGTCATGACAACACTTCAATCTCAGATGTCTGTGCAGTCAAAGTGAAAAATTGCATGAGAATTTTTTTTTAAACTATAAAAATTTAATATGAACCTGCTGAGCAGGACCCCGCAGCCATTATGGAGGGTGACAAATGCAAAGACTAATCTATGGTATACACACCAAAAAAACAACAGACTTAAGCACTTGAGACAGTAGTGACAGTTTGTAATGTTTTTCAAGAAGTGGGTGGGTGAGTGATAGTTTCATTTCTTTACAATTGCTCTCCTTGTCAAAAAGCATAAATCCAGGTCATTCATTCCTGTCACTCGTTACAAGACCTCCTTTGAATAGATCAATATCTGCTGTTTGACACTATTGACAAAGCGATGAGTTGTCACTGCAATGTGGCAATACAACTATTTGAAACCCAACAACAAATGAACCAAGGAGGATGATTACTACGGAATGATTCTCTCATGTATAACAATAACATGTGACTCATGGGGCTAGGGTTGGAAACCAACATTCAAAGGCACCAAATACTTTTTAAATTTTAAAAGAAAGAACATAAATCTTGACGCAGAATTGTAGAGAGACTCAGGCAAGTTTCCTACAATGAAGAAAATGTGACAGACTAAAATTAATTTGGCTGTGACTGTGGGCATTTTCAAAGGTGTAACTCAGAAATAAGACATGCTTGTCATCACAGTAAATAGCTAATAAGCTCTGACTGTGACATTATAATCTTTAAGAAGAAATTTTAAATGTCATGAAATTGTATGAAAGACAACACAGCAGTGGAGGGTGCAACAGCAAAGAATTTGACATCTGTATGAATGCAGAGTATAAGTGTGGGACACTGGTGGGGCTTTAGGTAATGCGGATAAGCATGGGCCACCAACAGTTACCAATAAACAGAAGAAAATGAACCTCAAGTGTCAAAAGTGCAGGAGGTCAAAGAGTTCTTTACTCTTGAAGCAGACACCAACTACTCCATAAAGAGGATCGACTGATGTCATGTTATTTCATCACAAACAATGCACTGCTCGATGAACATCCTAGACATCACACTGAATGTTGACTCTTCTACATTATATATATATATATATAATATATTTTTCTTCTGTTGGGCATCATAGTCCATGGTTTGAAATAAAACACGGCCTAGATCATTTCACTAAGGCTTAGGCCATGTTCACACATCATTTTCAAAATAGAAATATATACAGTATATAAACTTTGACACCAACAAAGAAAAACCAGAAGAACAAAATATTCATTTATCAAACATGTTTGTCAACATGTTTTCGACGTGGAACGGTTACATGTCAGAAAATACTCGACCTTCGTCTGTGCTCAATGTGAAGCAGAAGCACTTGGGCTTCAACAAGATGGCTTAAAAACGCCTGCAGGATAGTTGTCACCAACACGGTTATAACAACATCCAGTTTCTCGTGACGAGACTCACCTGCGTGATTCTGCCTTATTAAAATCAACCAAATGGCAACAAGACATCTGCTTGTTCTAAATGCTGCAGTGAGAGTGAGGAGTTACTTAGACCATCCAGAGCAAGCGGAAGCTGTCGCTTATGCTTGGAGAGTCCTGTTGGGTTTCTTTGTCTGTTAAAGCGATTTGAAATGTCTGCTGATGTGATAAAGTGCTATACAAACAAAGGTTGATTGATTTATTATTACCATGCCTCCGAAAAAGATACAAAAGTTGGAGAAAAAGCAAGTGACAATGAGTGCTTGGATAAAAAAAAATTAAAAGTTAATGAAGAAAAAGAGACTGATATTACTGAAATCTGTGTGGAGAAGACTGTCAAGTTGGTGCACTGTCCACAGGAAAATATATGAATTAAATGCAAAGAAAACTATTGATTGAAAAGCAAAAGTGAAAAAAAAACCTATTACATCTTTATTTCTAAAACGTTTTTTAAATGACTACTAGGCTTTCACATTTTGATAAAACTAATATATAATTTTACCCTTTTTTTCTTATTACTTAAAACAGGAATTATGCTATCAATAAAAAAAATTAAATTGACAGTTTATTTAGTTTTTATATTGTACTATTGTCAAAACTCAATCCTCATGTATGCTTCTATCCTATATTCAATTACTTTTGGGATGCCTAAACGTCATGTTGGAACGCACAATTTTTTCTTGAACCGCATCCCAGGGATGCACTACTTTCTTGAGGTAAAATGAACTGTTTGCCCTACTATTTTTTTCATTGTGGTTTCTCTGAGCAACATAACTGTGTACCCCAGCTGCAACTCTACCACATGGAGCGCTTTGATACAGCACAAATAGTAATGGATGTTTTATGTCTTCTTAAAGTTAAAGCACCATTATTCCCACCCAAGCAATCTGCCAGAGCTAGCAACCCACACGCTTGAAATGCATACCGATGATCAGCCAATTCCCTCACTTTGGCTAAAGACAAAGTCTCCACTACTCTTCAGCTACACCGGTATTGCTGCTACCCTCACTGCATTGCAAGAGCCAGCTAACGACACATTCTCAATGCATACCACGGACCAGCTGCTGTCTACTCAACAGAAAAACACAAACCATCAAGACCCCAAACTCCAAGGACCAAGTCGGTAAAAGGATGGAAGAATCCTCTCAACAGCTGCCTCTAAAAATTAGGAGGGCTTTATGTTGGGGGCAAAGTGGCTCTGACGTAACTGTTGGACTGATTAAGTTATTATTGTGAGCTGTCTGTGTTATAAACACACCAGTCACTCTAAACAACTGCAGGGATCCCCTTTCTTCTTCTATGACCTTGTTAGTTCTTCCTATCCCCTCTGCCCCGTCTCTTTTCTTCTTCACTCACCCACACCCACATTCTGGTATACAGTATAGCCATTTTTCAGAATTTAAACCTGGAAAGCCTTTCTAATCCTGTCTCTTCTGTGACGCCTCTTCTGTCATTGTTAATATTAATATTTTAATTGCTAAAACCGATTAATATTCATTGTAACTACTCATTATTCATTTAATAGCAACCAAATTTGTCCTAGTTTAGCCCAAATAATTTGTGCATTGTACAATTATTAAACTTACCGGTAACTCAAATCATAAGCTATTTAATTTAACTATTAACTATTATTTAAAAATGATCATTAATCATATTTTAGTAAACAATTGCCTACAGTAAACCCAACAGTTCATTTGCTTGCAGAATGGTGGTTTGTTATGTGAAATGACACACCAGACGAGTATTACGCCACTACTGATTTTTGGTCTCGCTGTTGCACAATTTTTGATGTACTAAATGCTAAAAAGATTATGTCAAGCAGTACATTAGCATTAAGCTTCCATTTTATGGAATAATTAGTCAATAACTGCTTACATTTGAAAAATGCAGACATTAATTAGATAACTTACTTCTGTTCATAGCGATTTTCTAAAATCCTCAAAATCTATTTGGAACATGAAAATAAATATTCATGACATATCATCTTGTTTGTCTCATAAGCAAAAAAAAGATGTAGTTTGTATAGAAATTCAGCATAAAAAGTATAATGAAATCAATGCAGTCAAATTTGAATAAAATATATTATTACCATAACTCTTAACTTTGTTACGAATACTTTCAAGACAAAAGTAATTTTATGGCAGTATTTAAGTGAACATATATTTAAAAACATCCGATAATACAAACTACAAACTATAAAAAATATCTAAATTTTAAAATGTAAACCCAAAACAATGCACTGCCAGAGGTTTAGCATTTAGCACACATTTCTGCTTTTCATACACTTAAAGTTCAAGTAAATCCACAGTTAAACACATATAAAAAAGCTTTTTAATAAATACATCATGTTTTCAAAGTTGATGAATAATCATTGCATATTTGTAACTTAAATAACGATCAAAACAACTGTAATTATTGTATTTGCCATTATTGCATAGCCTCAATTCACACTGCCAGTAAATATACGCTTTCATTCTGGCGTGGAGTTTTCTATCACACAGAGGTGGACAGCTACCAACCAAGGAGCACAGAAATATTCCCTGACTTTTATATTGGTCAGTCCAGTTTATGAAAGTGTGACACCCAGGTTGAACTCTTGACTTATGTTGTTAACCTCTAAGGCTGAGAAAACTCAGACCAGGAGAAGGTGTCACGACAAAAACAAAACTCACATTAAATCGAGCCTTACATTTTTCTCTCAAACTGGTTTGATGGCATTGCTTCGCACCCTTGACAAACCCAACGAAAGGTAAAAATATCTGTGCTTCCTCTTTTCCAGACAGTCTGCATTCAAAACTGCTGCCATATACTGAAGAAGCACGAGTATTAGAGTTACCTGAGGCTACTAAGTTTGGTCATACAGCAGAAAGATTTCTTACCTAACAAAGGAGGAGAGTGCATTAGGTTATTGGCTTCCGTCAAGATTACTACAACAAACCTTGAAGCACTCCTTTCTTAAAAACCCAAATCGAAAATGTATTTCATTAACCCCTTCACAAGTGATTGTGAAGCACATTTGTGCTGTTGGCTGCAGGGTTGTCACCAATTTATAGTTTATCAATATCTTGGGCGGATGTAGATCAGTTAAATTAATCTTACAAGTATGATGACCACCACTGTTAATGGATTCCAAATTAAGATTTGTTCATGTAGTGTAAATGAATATGGATTTGAGTGTGTGACTTGCGTGTTTAAATTAATGACATATTACATTTATTATTTTGGCAAAAAATGTCAATAGTACGGATCTAAAAATATATATAATGAATTAAATATTTAAGTGAATATATATCTCCATAATTATGGACAAGGTAATGATTGATAATGAATGAATGAATGAATGTTAGATACAGGTCCAATGCCCTCACCCGCAACAGATAGAAAATTACAAAACATTTGATGAGTTTAGAAAGATTTTAATGGAATGAGGATCTGTTGTTTAGACAATCTGGATACTGAGTATATTAGCTACACAATTTATTTATTAACTGGGTACATACACGAAGAATAATGCAGAATAATAGCAATGATTTTGTTGTTGTACTCTATATTAGTAGTAATATGTTAATTACTGCTACTTACTCTCTCCACTTGCTGCATGACAGCTCATCACCAAGAAGCAAGCGGTCAAAACAAAACCCAAAGTCCGGAGCCGCATCACTGACTCGGTACAGGACACGATCCAGCACTACTCCGGGTCAAATACTGATTAATCCTTGGCGAGGGGGATAGTTGGATCTAGAAAATGTACGTTCAAGAAACAGGTTTTGTTGTGCAGCGTGGGCCAGCGGGTAAACAAAAGTGTAATGAAAACATCCCGGAAGATGGGCGGAGGAACGAGTTCAACGTGTTCAGTCCAGCGCTGCTGCTGCTGCTGCTGCTGCTAAAGTTAGCCACCTCGTGGAAATGCAGCTCTAGTCAACACCAGCACGGAATACGAGTGTTCGTTCTGTGCGTTCAGCTGCACATATTAGTTGGACGACTCTATCTAAATGTCCACATGGAACGAAAAGAGCAAAAACAGATTTGCAGAACGAGACGAAAGACAGCTGACGATGGTCAGGTTGGCTAGCTAGTGAGTTAGCTGCCTAGCCTGGATCCAGCGCTCTAGTCCAGGCCACAAGTAAAGTTTGCAATGCTCCGCCACAACGCTTTCAGTTAATGAAACTTTTCGAAGAATCACAGCATACCCACACAGGTGCACTGCGTATTCACGACACAGAAACTAGTTGCATGCATGAATGTCTCAATGAGGTGGGTTTTTAATTTGGATAAGTTTTGAGCCGTTTGCTGCGAACTCGATGGTTGTTGCCTTGTTGGCGTATACGTCTTTCGTTAAAAAAAATTAAATAAAAAAAAAATCTCAAGTTCTCCAGAGAAAATAAAACATTTCAGATGACTTCTTTAGCGTGTTAAAATTGTCCGTAAAATGGCTTTCGGAAAGCTGGCAATCTCCGAAGCGACAACTCCTCTTCAATCGGTGCAGATCACCATGAGACCTCCGATCTGTCAGGATGACAGACTTCGTGGCTCAGCAGGACGCGGTTCGTCTGTTTGCAAAGACAAATTCTGTTCCAACTTTATATGCTCTGCGTCGCTGACTGATCCCATATCCAAGAGCGTGTCTAAATAAGAATGGTAGTAATAAAAGCATTTCTACTAATTTTTCCTCATTCTTCTTCCCCACACAGAGGTATAAGGTACAGTCTCCCACTTCCAGAGGGCTCCCCTCTTCCCAGCCTCTCCGCCAGTAAACAAACCCTGCCAGGGATCCAGATCGGCTAGAGGGGAAAGACGGACTGGAGTTTATTGGATTACACAACAAACAGATCGCACCGCTAATTAGTTAAACACATACAAATTCACCAAAAACAAAACAAAACAGTAGGCCAACTTTGTACTGTTGAGCACATTGCAGGAATACTGTTCAATCTATTGCATTGTGTTACTGTATTTGACAAAAGAACAACAAAGGCAGTCAGACTGCAACATCCCTCAGTTTACCCTAACCTACTTCCAGGGTAGGTCAGAGTACCCTGAAAAGTCAAAGCTATGCACTAGCTATGACCATAGATCAAAGCTAGTGCTTTTGATGTATGGTCTTACTCACACTGGCCTTCTTCCTTTCTTTTTATCTTATCTTGTTCCCGAGGGTGCAAAAGTTGAAATTTGGCCTTGACCTGTGTTTTCTCAAGGTCATGGTCATCATCTTATTTCTGTCCCCTTTACCACCTGAGTAATAAGCTTTTTATTTCATATTTCTATCTGCAATGGTTGAGAAGATATTTGGTGGACGTACTAATGAACAGACAGAAGAACACTGACAATTACAAAACATCACTGTTTTGAAAGGGGATGTAACAAGGCATTCAGAGACTGCCTAACCGACCTATTTCCAGGGTAGGTCAGGGTACCTAGAAAATGTATGGTCAAAGCTATGCACTAGCTTTGACCATAGTTCAAAGCTAGTGCATAGGTAGATCAAAGCGTCTTTCTATCTTATCCGGTTCTTGAGTGTACAAAAGTTAAAATTTGACCTTGACTGAGTTTTCTCAAGGTCATGGTCATCATCTCATTTTTATCCCTTTTGCCGCCCGAGTAATCTGTTTTTTGTTTCATCTTTCAATCTGTAACGGTTGCGAAGATATTTGGTGGACTAACGAATGGACGTACGAATGGAGGAGCACATGAACACTGACAATTTTGCAACACATCACCGCTTTGAAAACGGGGCTGTAACAATTATTGTAAATTCAAATTTGTAAAACGGCTTGTTTTATGCCAACTCGCGCACACACACGCACGCACACACACACACACACACACACACACACACACACACACACACACACAGGGATGATTAACTGTAGATCCTCAGGTGGCTCTGAGTCTCATTCACTGTTCCCCTGATGCATGATGATCTTATCTATTTATTGTATAATAATAGTAATAATTCTAATTACAATATTCCACCCACTTCCAAAAAACATGTATTTCCGGTTAATTTGCTGTTCCAAAGTGCCTGTAGTGTGTGAGTGTGTGCATGAGTGATTGTCTGTCTCTGTGTGGCTCCGCGGTGCACTACTGTTTCCCCGCCTCAAGCCCTTAGTCAACTGGGACAGGCTCCAACTCTCCACAACCCACTACAGTGGAAAAGCGGTTCCGAAGATGAATGAATGAATGGATCACAACATTGCTCACTGTCAAATCAAACA